>NW_006953692.1:0-714 GCF_000164805.1 Carlito syrichta
GGATTCAGGTACCGTCCTTGTTCTAAGTTTAACCTATAAACTTCAGAACTGCAAAGCAATAAAGTTAAGAATCTGTTAAACTGCAGTGAAATTTTCTTTAATCTGTTAAACTGCAGTGAAATTTTCTTTAAGTAACTATAAATTCTATAAGCATATATATCACTCATAAGCCATCACCTTCTTTGTAAAACTGATACAAAAATTTATTCTGAACAAAAAACATTCACCTTATTTGTGAATTTGTTCATGTATATAAGTGACTTAAGTCTGGGAAACATAGCAAGACATTGTCTCTACAAAAAATTAGCCAGCTATTGGTAGTGCACACCTGAAACTCCAGCTACTCAGGAGGCTGAGGCAGAAGGATCACCTGAGCCCAGGAGTTCCAGGCTGCAGAGAGCTGTGAGTGTGCCACTGCACTCCAGTCTACACAACAGAGAGAGCCTCCAACTAAAACAAATAATGATTTTAACAATTCATGTGACTAAGAAATAGTATGAAGTAGAATATTATTTACAAATGGAGACTTTGAGATTCAAAAGTTATATAATGTATCTATATATGTATAGAAAAAAAAGACAAGAAGAAAAGTACAATAAAATACTATTAACGATCCTGAGTGGCATAATTATGGATGAAAGTTCTTTCTTCTTTATACTTTTCTTTATTTTCTCAGTTTTCTAAAATGAATATGCATTAGTTTTATAGTCTTGA
>NW_006953693.1:0-5297 GCF_000164805.1 Carlito syrichta
AGTTAGACAGTGGGATCTCATCAAGTTAATATAGTTCTGCAGAACAAAAGAAACCATCAGAAAAGCAGGGATACAGCCAATGGAATTCGAACAACGATTCTCCGCCTATGTATCTGTAAACAGGCATAACATCTAGGATCTACAAGAAACTCAAAAACTCAGAAAAATCAGACAAACATTCCCTTTGAAAAGGGTGCAAAATACATGATTGGACATTTTACATAGGAAGAGATATGGGCAGCAGCAGACACATGAAAATTGCTCAGCCTCACTCATCATCAAAGAAATGCAAATGAAACCACGTTGAAATGGTATTACATACCTCCTGCAAGATTGGCCATCATTAATAAAACAAGCAATAACAGATGTAGGTCAGGATTTGCGAAGAAATAAATGCTTCTTCATTGCATGTGGACTGAGAAGTAGAGGAACATCTTTGGTAAACAGTGTGGTGGTTTGTAAACGGACAAGATCTTGACCTACCATGTGACTCAGTAATTCCCCTGTGGAGAATATACCTAGAGGAACTCAAACCATTTTACCAAAAAGATACCTGCACCAGTATGTTTCTGTAGCTCTAATCATAATTCCAAAAATTCATGGTACCAACCATGTTGCCCATCAAAGCTGGAATGCATAAAATAAATGTGGTATATACAGAGTGGAATATTATGTAACCATAAAATAAGAAAGATATAAGGATTTTGCAGAACGTTTGATGGATACGAGCTAGGGCATTTTCAGTGATTTACCACAGAAACAAAGAACAGAGTTCCATATGTTCTCACTCATGAGGTGAACTTGATCACTTATAGCGCTGTAAGAAAGTGATTGGCATTAGTGGAAAACTGTTTAGGGGGAGGGGTGTTATTGGCAGTGGCGGGATACTGCTAAGGAAGGGAGGGGCATGCCTGAATAACCAGGTACCCTCCAAAATCAATGTTTGAATATCTAACTCTGAAATGTACTCCACATTTTTTAAAACATTAAAATAAATAATCAAATAAATTAATAAATGAAAGCTGTAAAGCATGCAACTGACTTTGTTTATGCTATTTTTTTTCTTTAAACATGGGTACAATTCAGGGTTGGACCTAGAAATGTTCATTATGCAGGGATTTATTTTTTTTAAATTGTAAAATACTCCAATGAAAACTCCTTTTCCTTTTAATACGTGGGAATACATGGTATATTTCTGCCTTCAAAATTGACAACTAGATTGTTTTTCACATAAATTCTGAAAGTTTTATTCTGCCTAAATTGAAATTTGTTGAGATTCCAGATCTATATCATTCTTAAAAAACTGAACCTTGTGATACAGTGTACCGACGTGCTATTCAGCAGACAGAATGCATAATAAATCTTTAAAAATTTAGAAAATAAAACAGTATGGTAATTTAATACAGCTTTCTTTATTCTTAAAATTTATGTACACTTTTTCGATGCACTCTATTTTCTGCTTGTTAATTTTGATTACATGTTACAGATGTGCAATCCTTAGCAAAAAGTTTCCATTATTTGAAGTAAATGTAAAATCACATTCCCATTAGAGTTTAAAACAATTTATAGTTTTAAAAGAGTATTTCCATTAAGTCCCCTAGTATATTCTCTACCTAAGACATAATGTTGCACTCTACAACAAAGTATCCGATTAATCTGATACTTTTAATCACCAAGCATTTAAAATGAGGCACAGAGCCGGATTCGGTGGCTCAGCCTGTAATCCTGCACCTCTGGGAAACTGAGGTAAGTGGATTGCCTGGGTCCACGGGTTCGTGACCTGCCTGGGCAGCAAGACCTCATCTCTACAATAAATCAAAAAAATCACCCGGGCGTGGTAGCACATGTCTGTAATTCCGGCTGCTTAGAAGGCTGAGGCAGAAGGATCGCCAGAGCCCAGCAGGTCAAGACTCCGGAGGCTGGAAACAGCCACTGCACTCCAGTCTGGGCGAAAGAGTGAGACTCCAACTCAAAATAAATAAATAAATAAAAACAAAATAAGTCACATAGAAAAAAAGAGAATTTGGGGCGCAATTTATATAAACCAAAATAACATGGAGATTTACAATGTAGTAAGTATTTAGCTCTGCATTAGTATAAAAATTTAGACAATTGAAATTTCTGGAAAATTGATTATGATCTTAGCAAAAGCAATGTTCAAATCCTATAGGAAAAACTACTCAACGGTTGTTACACAATACTTCAAGCATTCAAAAGTTTCTAAACTAAAGAGTGCTAAAATATTATTTGGTTGTGCTATAACCAAGCTCCAACAGGACTCCGTGACCATAATAATAAAACACTACCCCGTGGGCAACACCCTCAGGTACCCTCCCAGTTTGGGTGTTTCTCGGTATTCTCAATTAAGACTGCTTAAAAAAAAAAAGGACTACCCTGTTTAGAGGATTCTTGAATGGTCACTTCTCTCTTGCGAAATTTTTGGATAGGTGAACACATGCTTCTCTTCACTTCTTGGGAGTGAAATCCACCATGTCTACCGCATTTGTCAGAGCACTGTACAGAAGTGCTTGAAGCCTAAGGATTGCTCAGTAGTCAAGGTCCCTCCCATTATGATGTCACAGTTATGAGGCTGTTGTCAAAAATGACAATTTGACATGCTTGTTTCCCTGACTTTACTTATCGCTTTTAATGTAATAATTAGCCTTTTAGTCAGTCTACATATTCAATGAAATAACCCTTATGTTAACATCTCTCTTCTCAGAACTGTAATTACAATAAAGTATTCATATGAAACCATAAACAATCATGAATAGCCAAAAGAATCTTATCAAAAGAAGCAAAGCAAGAGCTATCGCAGGTCCAGAATTCAAACTTTACTATATGTGTACATTAATCAAAACAGTCAAGTATTGGTACAAGAATAGGTACATAGGCCAATGGATCACGAAAGAGAATGATGTCCTCAAATTCTCAACCAACTCATCTTTGAAAAAACCTATAAGACCCACTGGTTAATGGAGAACATATTCAGTAAATGGTGGTGGGAAAAGGCTGACAACATGCACAATATAGAAACAGGAACCCTGTCTATCACCATACACATTAACTCTAAATGGATCAAAGACCTAAACGTAAAACACCAAATTATAATAATCTTAGAAAACGCAGGAGACACCATTAAGGAAACTGGAGCGGAAACTAATTTCTCTTCAGATCCATAAATACCTATGTCTTAAGAAGTAACTTAGACAAGGGGGATCTCATCAAATAATATACTTCTGCAAAACAAAAGAAACCGTCAGAAGAGCAGGGATACAGCCAACAGAATGGGAAAAACGATTCTCCTCCTTTATATCTGTAAAGAGGAATAACATCTAGGATTCACAAGAAACTAAAGCACTCATAAAAATCAGACAAACATTCCCTTTGAAAAGTGTGCCAAATACGTGATTGGACACATTTCAAAAGAAGAGATACGGGCAGCCAGCAGACACACGAAAATTGCTCAGTATCACTCACCATCAGATAAATGCAAATGAAACCACTTTCAAATACCACATACCCCCTGTAAGAGTGGCCATCATTAATAAAACAAACAATAACAGATGTAGTTCAGGATTTGGAAGAAATAAATGCTTCTACACTGCATGTGTACTGAAAAGTAGAGCAACATCTTTGGAAAACAGTGTGGTGGTTTGTCAAGGGACAAGATCTTGACCTTCCATGTGACTCAGTAATTCCCCTATGGAGAATATACCTGGAGGAACTCAAATCCTTTTACCAAAAAGATGCCTGCACCAGTATGTTTTTTGCAGCTCTAATCACAATTGCAATTAAACATGGCACCAACCATGTTGCCCATCAAAGGTGGAATGTATAAAATAAATGAGGTATATACACAGTGGAATATTATGCAGCCATAAAAAAGGACAGATATCAGGTTTTTGCAGAAAGTTTGATGGATATGATGTAGGTCATTTTCAGTCATTTATCACAGAAACAAAGAAGAGAGTTCCATATTTTCTCACACATGAGATGAACTTGTTCCCTTATAGTGCTGTAAGAAAGTCATTGGCAGTACTGGAAAACTGTTTAGGTGGAGGGTGAGATTGGCAGTGGAGGGATACTGCTAAGGAAGGAAGGGGCATAACTCATCTACCAGGGACCCTGCAAAATCAATGTTTGTATATCTAACTTTGAATTGTACCCCACATTTAAAAAAAATTAATATAAATAAATAAATAAATAAATGAAAGCTGTAAAATATGCAACTGACTTTGTTTCTTATATAAATATTTTCTTTTTTGTGCTAAAATGGTTACAATTCAGGATTGGGCCTAGAAATGTTCATTATGCAGGGATTGATGTTTTAAGAATTGTATAATTCTCCAATGATATCTCCTTTTCCTTTTTATAGGTTGTAATACATGGTATACTTCTTCTTCAAAATTGACAACTACAGTGATTCTCACATAAATTCTGAATGTTTTATTCTGCCTAAATTGAAACTTGCTGAGATTCATCTTAATCATTCTTAGAAAATTGAACCTTGAGGTTCAGTATATCTAAGTGATATTCAGAAGTCAGAATACATAATAAATTTTAAATATTATAAAAAACAAAACAGCATCGTAATTTAATACAGCTTTCTTCATTCTTAAAATTTGTGTACATTTTCTTGGTGCACTCTGTATTTTCTGCTTGTTAATTTTTATTAAATGTTACAGATGTTCAATCCTTAGAGAAATGTTTCCCTTATATATTTGAAGGAAATTTAAAATCACATTCCCCTTATATTTTAATCCAATTTATATTTTTAAAAGAGAATTTACATTGAATCCCCTTGTATTTTTCTCTACCTAAAACACAGCGCTGTACTCTGCATAATGTAACCAATAAATCTGATACTTTTAATCACCAAGTATTTGAAATGAGGAACACAGAAAAAAGAGAATTTGGAAGCCAATATATATCATCCAAAATAACATGGAGATGTACAAAGTAGTATTTGGATTATGCATTAGTATAAAAATTTAGGTAATTGAAAATTCTGGAAAAGTAATTATGATCTTATCAAAAGCAAAACCAAATCATGTAGGAAAAACTGCTAAAAGGCTGTTACACAATACACAAAACATCAAAAAGTTTCTAAACTAAAGGAAGTGCTAACATATTATTTGGTTGTGCTATAACGAAGCCTCTACCGGACTCCTTGACCAAAATAATAAAACACTACTTCTTGGGTAACCCCCACAAGTCCCCTCTTGCTTTGGAGTTTCTTGGTCCTCTCAATAAACACTGCTTTATTAAAAAAAAAAAAAAACTACCTTCGTTTA
>NW_006953694.1:0-3621 GCF_000164805.1 Carlito syrichta
GAATGCTTTCTTGCATGATTTTTCTGTCCCATTTTTCCAATAAGGACATAAAAACTTTCTGTGCATTTTTCCCAATTTTGAAAGGAATCCCACTTCAGATATCTTTAAACAGGGTCTGTATACTCTTGAGAGTCTTTGAAGATTTGCCAGGGGTATGCAGTTTCAAAGTTTTAAGGAAATCATTTTGTAGATGATCAGTTCCACTGTGTTTCTTCCTAAAACTGGTTTGTCTGAGAACTACTCCTACAGTTTTTATTCCCTTCTGCCTCCCATTTTACAATGATCATCTCCTGAAAGACATGGGCACCTCTCACCAATCCTGATTTGTTTAATGATTCATTTTTCTGGGTAGAAAAAAAGGGCACTCAACAGAAGGGTGTTTGGAAATATAACTCTCTAAATAAAAGCCATTGATTTGGTTTAAATATATATATAGAGAGAGAGGGTGCAAAAAAGCATATGCTTTTTAAGAAAGAAAAAAAACTATTAGAATTATAAATGAATACAAGTCACATCAGACTTCTGCAATTACAAGAGGTTCTCATAGTGGTTATCATCAGTTTACAGACACCTCTGACCAGGTGAACTAAAAGTAGCATCTAACCGAGGGCATGTATCAGATAGCAGCCATAAGAGGACATCCATAAGCAGGTATTTGTCTGAGGACATTCATCACAGGACATTCATCAGAGGGCATCCATCAGGGATATTCATCAGAGGACATCCATCAGAGGGTGTTTATTAGAAGGCTTCCATCAGAGAACATCTATCAGAAGATACTGAACAGAGGTTATTCATCAGAGAGTATCCATCAGTGAGTATCCATCAGAGAGCACTGATCACAAGGCATTCATCAGAGGTTGTTGATCAGAAGGGAGAGATCAAAGGGCACCAGTCAGGGGCATCTATTAGTGGGTATAGATCAGAGGGCCTCAATTAGTGGGCATCTATAAGAAGGTATTGATCAGAGGGTATAGATCGAAAGGCATCAGAGGATACTGATAAGAGGGCATCTGTCATAGTGTATTCACAAGCAGGTATCTACCAGAGAACATCCATCAGAGGAAGTCTGTCAGAGGTTATCTATCAGAAGACATCCATCAGAGTGCACCCAACAGAGGGCATCCATCAGAGAACATCCATCAGATGACATCAATTAGCGAACATCTATCCAAAGGTATTGATCAGAGGGTATAGATGAAAGAGCAGCTATTGGAGGGTACTGCTCAGAGAGTATACATCAAAGGGTATCCACTAGGGAAAACCATCAGAGGACATTCATCAGAGGGTATTCATCAGTGGACATCTATCAGAGGACACATATAAGAGGGTATCCATCACAGTATATTGATCAGAGGACATCTATCATACTGTAGCCTTCAGAGGGCATCTATCAGAGGATATCCATCAGGTATCCATCAGAGGAAATCCATCAGAGGGCATCCATAATGGGGGTATCTTTCAGAGGACATCCATCAGGGGGCATCCATCAGGGGGCATGCATCAGAGAACCTTCATCAGTGGGCATCAATCAGAGGGTATCCATCAGGTGGTCTCTATAAAATGACATCCTCCAGAGAACATTCATCAGAGGCCACCCAACAGAGGGCATCTATCAGAGGACATATATCAGAAGTCATCCATCACAGGACATCCATCCATGAGCACCTATCAGAGGACATCCTTCAGTGAACATCCATCAGAGGATATCCATTAGAGGGCATATATCAGAAGGTATCAGTCAGTATCCATCAGAGGGTATCCTTCAGAAGGCATCTATAAGCGGGCATCAGAAGCTATCCTCAGAGGACATTCATCAGAGAATACCTCACAGAAGGCATTCATAAGGGAATATTAGTCAGAAAGTATCCATCTGAGGGCATCCTTTAGAGAACATCTATCAGAGGGCATCCATCAGAGAACATCCATTAGAGGGCATCTATCAGAAGCTATGCACAGAGGACACCAATCAAAGGATATCTGTCAGAGAGCATTCATCAGAGAGTATTCATCAGAGGGCATTCATCAGAGGACATCTATCAGACGGCAGCTTCCTGAGGGCATCCACAAAGGAAATCCATCAGAGGGCATCTATCAGAAGGTATCCTCAGAGGATGCACATCAAATGATATTTATCAGAAGACATTCATCAGAGGATATCTATTATACTGCAGCTGTCAAAGGGCATCTATCAGAGGATACCCATCAGGTAACCATCAGAGGATAATCATCAGAGGGCATCCTTCTGAGGGCATCCATTAGAGGTGTTCATCAGAAGACTTCCATCAAAGAATATAGGAGGGCATCCATAAGCAGGTATCTATCAGAAGGCATACATTAGATGACATCTAACAGAGGGCATATATCAGATAGCAGCATTAAGAGGCCATCCATAAGCAGGTATTTGTCTGAGGATATTCATCACAGGCCATCCATCAGAGGGCATTCATTGGAGGGTATCCATCAGAGGACATCCATCAGAGGGTGTTTTTCAGAAGACTTCCATCAGAGAACATCTATCAGAAGATATTTAACAGAGGGTATTCATCAGAGAGTATCCACCAGAGGGCAATGATCAGAGGGCATCCATCAGAGGGTGTTGATCAGACAAGAGATATCACATGGCATCAGTCAGGGGACATATATCAGAGCGTATAGATCAGAGGGCATCTATAAGAAGGTATTGACTAGAGGGTATAGATCAAAAGACATCAATCTGAGGGTACTGATAGGAGAGCATCTGTCATCGTGTATCCACAAGCAGGTATCTACCAGAGGACATCCATGAGACGAAGTCAGAGGTTTTCTATAAGAAGACATCCATCAGAGTGCCCCATCAGAGGGCATCCATCAGAGAACATCCATCAGAGAACATCCATCAGAGGGCATCAACCAGAGGGTATATATCAGAGGACATCAATTAAAGAGGATCTATCCAAAGGTATTGATCAGAGGGTATAGAAAAGAGGGCATTCATAAGAGGCATCTATCAGAAGCTATCCTCACAGTACATCCATAGAGAATACTTCACAGAAGGCATTCATAAGGGAATATTCATCAGAAAGTACCCATCTGAGGGCATCCTTTAGAGAACATCTATCAGAAGGCATTCATCAGAGGACATCCATCAGAGGTATCTAGCAGAAGGCATCTATCAGAAGCTATCCACAGAGGACACCAATCAAAGGATATCTGTCAGACAGCAGTCATTTCAGTGTATCCATCAGAGGGCATTCATCAGAGGCCATCTATCAGAGGGAAGCTTCCCGAGGGCATCTATCAGAGGGCATCCATCAGAAGGTATTTATAAGAAACTAACCTCAGAGGATACCCATCAAAGGATATCTGTCAGAGGCCATTATCAGAGAGTATCCATCAGAGTATATCGATCAAGGGCATCTTTCAGAGGATGGACTTCAGAGGACAACGTATATCAGAGTACATCCAACAGAGGACATCCATCAGATGGGATCCATCAGATGGGATCCATCAGAGGGCATCTATCAGAAGGCATCCATAAAAAGGCATCTATTAGAAACTACTCAAACCAGGTGCAGTGGTCACACCTGTAATCCCAGCACTTTGGGGAGACAGCAGTGAGAGGATTGCCTGATTCCAGGG
>NW_006953695.1:0-1022 GCF_000164805.1 Carlito syrichta
TCAGAGGACATCCATCAGAGGTATCTAGCAGAAGGCATCTATCAGAAGCTATCCACAGAGGACACCAATCAAAGGATATCTGTCAGACAGCATTCATTTCAGAGTATCCATCAGAGGGCATTCATCAGAGGCCATCTATCAGAGGGAAGCTTCCCGAGGGCATCTATCAGAGGGCACCCATCAGAAGGTATTTATAAGAAGCTAACCTCAGAGGATACCCATCAAAGGATATCTGTCAGAGGCCATTATCAGAGAGTATCCATCAGAGTATATCGATCAAGGGCATCTAGAGGACAACGTATATCAGAGTACATCCAACAGAGGACATCCATCAGATGGGATCCATCAGATGGGATCCATCAGAGGGCATCTATCAGAAGGCATCCATAAAAAGGCATCTATTAGAAACTACTCAAACCAGGTGCAGTGGTCACACCTGTAATCCCAGCACTTTGGGAGACAGCAGTGAGAGGATTGCCTGATTCCAGGGCTTTGAGACCAGCATGGGCACCTTGGTGAGACTTCATCTTTACAACAAATAAAAAAATTCACCGGGTGTGGTGACACACACCTGTGGTTCCAGTTACCCGGAAGGCAGAGGTGAAAGGATCACCTGAGCACAGCAGGTGAAGGCTGTAGTGGCTGTTGAGCATGCCACTGCATTCTACACTCCAGTATGAGTGACAGAGTATGACTACTACTCAAAAAAAAAAAAAGCTATCCTCAGAAGACAGCCCTCAGAGGATATCTGTCAGAGGACATTCTTCAGAGAGTATCCATCAGAGGGTATCATCCATCACAGGACATCTATCAAGGGCATCTTCAGAAGGCAAACATTTGAGCACATCTATCAGAAGATATTCTCAAAGGACACCCATCAAATGATATGTCGGAGGTCATTAAGAGAGAGTATCTGTCAGAGTATATTGATCACAGGTCATCTATCATAGGGTGGACTTAGAGGACAACATCTATCAGAGTGCATCCATCAGAGGACATCCATCAGATATATCCATCAGATG
>NW_006953696.1:0-702 GCF_000164805.1 Carlito syrichta
CCGTGACCATAATAATAAAACACTATCCCGTGGGCAACACCCTCAGGTACCCTCCCAGTTTGGGTGTTTCTCGGTATTCTCAATTAAGACTGCTTAAAAAAAAAAGGACTACCCTGTTTAGAGGATTCTTGAATGGTCACTTCTCTCTTGGGAAATTTTTGGATAGGTGAACACATGCTTCTCTTCACTTCTTGGGAGTGAAATCCACCATGTCTACCGCATTTGTCAGAGCACTGTACAGAAGTGCTTGAAGCCTAAGGATTGCTCAGTAGTCAAGGTCCCTCCCATTATGATGTCACAGTTATGAGGCTGTTGTCAAAAATGACAATTTGACATGCTTGTTTCCCTGACTTTACTTACCGCTTTTAATGTAATAATTAGCCTTTTAGTCAGTCTACAGATTCAATGAAACAACCCTTATGTTAACATCTCTCTTTTCAGAACTGTAAATTACAATAAAGTATTCATATGAAACCATAAACAATCATGAATAGCCAAAAGAATCTTATCAAAAGAAGGAAAGCAAGAGCTATCGCAGGTCCAGAATTCAAACTTTACTATATGTGTACATTAATCAAAACAGTCAAGTATTGGTACAAGAATATGTACATAGGCCAATGTATCACGAAAGAGAATGATGTCCTCAAATTCTCAACCAACTCATCTTTGAAAAAACCTATAAGACCCACTGTTTAATGGAGA
>NW_006953697.1:0-1188 GCF_000164805.1 Carlito syrichta
CTCGCTGTCACTATTCAGATATTGCAATGAACCGGGCAGCTCCTGCAGTCACCTGGGCGGGACTGGGAGGCTCCTACAGTTGCCAGGGCAGTACTGGGTAGCTCCTGCAGTTGCTGCAGCAGGACTGGGCGGCCACTGCAGTCATTCCCAGCTCATATCTGAAGCCACCCATGACTTCAGTCTGTGAAGTCCACAAGCAGGATCTTCTGAGCTCCCTGCTCCCATGCCACACCCCTAGCTCAGAGAAGGCCTGGGGAAGTCCCCCAGTGAAGTTGCTGGAGCAAGTTGTGATCCATAGCAGACTCGCTCCCCTCTGGACTGTAGCATGCGAAATCACCACCTGATTGGGAACCAAGGGAGTAAACCTACAACCTCACTGCATGGACAGACTCCAAGACAGTGGGAAGTGGGTTTCAGACTAGACATACAGCTGTTGGTGAACACCTGGATCTGCAGAGAGATTGTGAATCACAGCTCACCCTTAATTAAATCCCAAAACTACAAAAAGGTCTGCCCTCAACCCACAGTCCAACTCCAGAACTGAACAAAGCAAGAGGAAATATTTTAGGAAGAATAGGAGATTGAACAAACAGAAGTAAAAGAAACCCCTCCACCTCGACAAACAGAATTTGTTGGGAGCCAACATATGGATCGATATGGCCAAGGCCTATGAAGGCCTATTCAGAAGCTCGCCTCGGAGACAAGGATATAACATCAAGTGTGTACATATGAATGGTAACCAGTGTATTTAAGATAGCTAAGATTTTCAATATTGGACTTATTCTATTTTATGAGAAACGTGCAGCAGAATTACTTTAAAATCTCTTTTTTTCTAAACTGTCTTTCCTCTTAAGATTTTTTAGCTGTCATTTCCTGGTATTATTTCCTGGTATACTGGTTTTTCAGTATGTTGTTTCACCTCAGGTTAAAACATTATAATTGCTATAATAGTTTTGTTATGTTGCCTTTAGCCAAAGCAGAACGTTCTTTTACGTGCAGAGACTCTCCACCTGCTTCAGCCTCCGGCTGTCGTCATGGCAACGGTGCAGTTCATTGTCTTAAGTGGCATGACAGGTTTTGAGACACAAATAGTTTTCCCTAACAGGAAATCACGCTTAGATTTTAAGTAAAATGGTATTGAATTAAGTTTTTTAGAATATAAAGTAAATTCATAAATTTTAAGTATTA
>NW_006953698.1:0-696 GCF_000164805.1 Carlito syrichta
CTAGGCCTAGAAAGCGAAGTCAAAAGCAACCCCTTGAAATTCCCCCAAAGAGTTCATTGGGGCTAATTTTTGATTCTCTGTAGGGACAAGGTCTCGGTATGCTGTCCAGGTTTGTCTTGAACTCCTGGGTTCAAGTGAGCCTTCCTCCTTGGTCTCCAAAATGCAAACATTCCAGACATGAGCCACTGTGTCTTGCCAAGTTTTCTTTTTTTTTTAAAGAAGTTTTCGGCAAATCAAACTTTTGAAAATAAATGTATATTTGATAACTAGAAAATTAGACATCAAAGGAGGAGAGAAAACACACTGGTGTTGGCCCCTTAGATTGTGCAGTGACTGTGCAGTTGGCAAAGGGCACTTGAGTGGTTCAAGGTAGCGCTACTTGGGATAACTTGGGGTGCTGAAAATTAAAGGTAGCATAAGGCAGGCTCTCTAACTCAAGGAGCTTATAGCCCATGAGGGAAGAAATGACATAAACACAAACACAAAGGCCACGCTTTAGACAGCAGCCAAGTTCTAAAACCCAGATGACTATTTGGGTTTTATTTCTAGCTCATGTTGTGTGAAAAAAGATCATTATTTGAATATTAGAATCATGTCTTGCTTACCCTAAGATAGGATACGGGAAAAGAACTTATCTGAGGGAGGAGAGGGTGTAGGGTCATCTCATGCTCCTTTTCATATGTGATCAGGTGAGCA
>NW_006953698.1:2293-2889 GCF_000164805.1 Carlito syrichta
CATTTAGTATTTATAAAAATGTTTAGCAAATCTTGTTTACCGGGAAAAACATTTGAAATCCAGTGTCTTGAAAGTCTGCAGTATGTGGTGGCAACACCTTATGTGCTTCTCTGCCTCTTATCCCGGTTTGTATTTTTTATTTCTCCATTCCGTTTTTTTTTCCGATGCACTCCACCCCTACTCATTTGTATCATCTCCATCTACTCTTCCCCACAATTATTTTACAGCAGCCTCTCATATATGAATCCTTCATCAATCCTCTGAGCCGTATTTTCTCTGTACACACCCGAAAAGAAATGTCCTTTGGGCCGTGTTCCTTTTGTACACCCTTTTTGTGCTGCTGTTTCCCAGGTTGTGACATGCATCTCTTGCTGCATGGGTCCCCACACTTCTGATGCTTCAGAAGCCCCATGACTTCTGTGCTTTCTTTTTGGTACCCAGCAGGTGTCTTTTCTCTTAACCCCTCAGGTGTGCGTGCAGTACCTGTTTAATAAATACATGCACCATCCCTGGGCACTGGAATACTATGTAGCAGATAAAAAGAATGAGATTGTGCTACATATACTGCCATGGAATAATGCCCATGGGATATATTT
>NW_006953699.1:0-786 GCF_000164805.1 Carlito syrichta
CAATTTTTATTTTTAAGAGAGTATTTCCATTGATTCCTCCACTATTTTCTCTACCTAAGACATAATGCTTTACTCTGCAACAAAGTATCCGATTAATCTGATACTTTTAATCAGCAGGCTTTTAAAATGAGGCACACAGAAAACGGAGAATTCGGGGCTAAACATATATAAACCAAAATAACATGAAGTAAGTATTTGGGCCTAGCATGACTATAGAAATTTAGATCATTGAAAATTCTGGAAAATTGATTACGATCTTAGCAAAAGCAATGTTCAAATCCTGCAGGAAAAACATCACAAAGGCTGTTACACAATACTACAAACATCCAAAAGTTATGAAACTAAAGAAAGTGATAAAATATTTGATTGTGCTGTAACCAAGTTCTAAAAGGACTCCGTGACCATAATAACAAAAGACTATATTGTGGGCACCCCCCTCATGTGCCCTCCCATTTTGGGAGTCTCTCGATCCTCTCAATAAAGACTGCTTAAAAAAAAAAAACCTACCTCGTTTAGAGGAATCTTGAATGGTCACTTACCTCTGGAGAAAATTTTGGATAGGTGTGAACACATAGTTCTCTTCACTTCTTGGGAATGAAATCCACCATGCCTACTGCATTTGGCAGAGCACTATAGACAAGTGCTTGAAGCCTAAGTATTGCTCAGTAGTCAAGGTCCCTCCCATTGTGATGTCAAACTTCTGAGGCTGATGTCATCAATGACAATTTGACATGCTTGTTTTCCTGACTTTGCTTACCTGTTTTAATCAAATCAGCCTTTTAGCCA
>NW_006953700.1:0-513 GCF_000164805.1 Carlito syrichta
CATACACTCACCTCAGCCTCCCAAAGCGTGGGATTACAGGCTGAGCCACCGAGCCCGGCCTAATACAATATTTCTTACAACTACCAACTCTCTTCAGTATTGTTGAACCATAAACTTTACCTTCCATGAAGTGACCTAAATGAAAACAGTTTATGTAGCTGCCATGTGCACCAACTTTTTCAAGACAAATGACAATATTTCACTTAATTTTCTGCAATTCGCTGAACATAGAAATAAATTAGTTTTAATTTTTTAACATATGAAGCTCTCTTAAATAAATACCTGACAAATTAGAGAAAAATTTTTTTGAGTGAGTGAGTGAGTGAGTGTGTGTGTGTGTGTGTGTGTGTGTGTGTGTATTTTAACCCAAACTTCCTAATTTGGGGTTTGCAATTTATAATCACTATACGAACCTCTCGTGTTAGTTAATAAAATTCTTTCATTCCTACAGCATATTTTTATGTAATACATTTTATTGTATTTTTGTTACAAAATATGTGTATTTCCATTGTA
>NW_006953700.1:1786-2932 GCF_000164805.1 Carlito syrichta
ACTAGGATAAGTTAAGATAATTTCTTCAGGTGTCAATTTCTTCATAGGTAAAAATGGGAATAATAGCATGGTAGGCCAACCTTGGAGTGTTTTTACAACATTCTACTAAAAGTAAATAGGTGAAATTCACTGTCAATTTTAAATCCAATGCCAATATGACATTCCATATCTGCATCATTTATATGCATGTCTTTCTCTGACTTACTACTTAAGTAACATAATGAGATAAAGTATTTAAGTACTAGTGTGTGTGTGTGTGTGTGTGTGTGTGGTGCCAAAAAGTATACACATTCTAAGAAAGAAAAAACTATATTAAAGTTATAATACTCAATATATACCAAATAGATTAATGCAAGTCACATTTGGTGTCTGTAATTACAAGAGATGCTCAAAGTGATTACCATCAGTGTCCAGATGTAGTTTGATTACAATAAACTACTGCAGGACTCGTTGCTGTGCAATACCTCTCAGATCTTCCCTTGTGCATATCACATACAGTACTTTGATTCTCAAACTTGTCCCAAAATAGTACAAATGTGAAGGTGTGTTGGAGGTTTTGCTGCATACGCATGTTGTTGTACTTCTACAATGTTCTTGAATTTCAAATATCACTTCAAAATGATCTTGCAATCCTCAAACAACAGCTGTGCTTCTGTCATTATCTTCTACTATCCTGCCTGTTGCATGGTGATGCTAGCATTCATTTGATTAATGCCATCTTTTGAGTAAGCATCATTCTACACATTGCTACCATAATTCAATTCAACTTTTAAAAGTAAAACATAAATAAAATCGCTTAAAAAGTATATACTTTTTTTTGGCACTTCCAGTATATGCCTTTCTTTGACATGTCTCTTGCCCCATTATACTATTTAAACCTGTATTCCTGGTATTATATTTATTTTGTATCGTTCTCATCTTTACTACCTTGATATTCTTTTTTTTTTTTTTTTTGAGTCAGAGTCTCACTTTGTCACCCAGACTGGAGTGCAGTGGCACGCTCCCGGCCACTGCAGCCTCGACCTGCTGGGCTCCAGCGATCCTTCTGCCTCAGCCTTCCGAGTAGCTGAAACTACAGGTGCACGCTTCCACTCCTGGCTAATTTTTTTATTTATTGTAGAGATGATGTCTCGCCAAGTTGCCTGG
>NW_006953700.1:3541-13518 GCF_000164805.1 Carlito syrichta
TGAATGACTGAGCACTGTTCTGCATCCTTACCATCCTCATTTTGGGACCTAGGATATCAATACAGTCACCCTCTAGAACATTGCAAGTAACCAACAAGGAAGAAAAACAAAAGAAAGAAAATTGTGAAAAACATGCACTGGCTTTTTAAACTTCCACCTTCCACCTGCACACTGATCTCATTTCATCAACAAAGAAGTCATAAACCACACCTGAATTCAGTGAACCAGAGAAATACAGCCCCACTATTGATCAGAAAGAGAGAGAGAGAGAGAGAGAGAGAGAGAGTCAAATATTTATGTAAAGACTCATTGTCCATCTCAGTAACCTACAACAATTCATTAATGGCTTACACTTTAGGAAATATAAACTTAAAAAGGAGACAGCTACTTTCAGTGAGCTTATTTTGTCCTATAATTTCAAATCTTATGTTTTCAAAAGTCAAGATAACTTTTCATTTTTTGGGGGGGGAAAGAAAAACTAAAGAACAAAAGAGATATAGTAATACATTATCCAATCATAGATGTGTATTCCAAGGGGAGAATAAGATTTGATTCTTAACGTCATATAAACAATGAATGATCATAGTAATGTCACTATTAGAGGATTTATTTTCAACTCAGACAATTATTAGCATGGATAAAAGGCATAACATATAAATCGTCATGAGTGCACAGACCACTGCTAATATGCTTCTGTTCATGATTGCATTGGCAACAACTTAAAAATAATACTAGCTCTTTTCTAGACACTAAGGGCTCATCACCAAACAAAGCATATAAAAGTCACAACCTTCATGGGTACCTCAATCAATCATGAGAAAGAGACAGAGAGAGAGAGAGAGAGAGAGAGAGAGAGAGAGAAAGGAAGGGGGAGAGAGAAAGAGAGAAATACAATAAATTTAAAAAAAGAAATACAATAAATGACTAACATATACAGTATGTTAAATACATGTTATTTGGAACTGAGGGTTCCAAAGTAGTTCCCCAGTATCTACATTTCAAAATTTACCTAGGCCCATGGCTACCAGTGACAGACCAGACTCCCTTTCAGCTAAGTGGGCCGTGTGACTATGCTCTATTGAACAACACATTAGTGAAGTGATGTAAATAGGGAACTGAGGGTCAAATACAGATGAAACCTCCTGCATTCTCATTCTCTCTTCTGTATGTTAATTTTATCTTCTTGCTTTAAGGGCTCATTCTTCTTCAAGGATGTTGTCTCCTTACAATTCTCTCAGATGGTGATTTTTTTTTTCTTCCATATTACTGTTTCTACCTGGAGGTGAACTAGGGTCTTCCTTTTTCTTCATTGTTGCTTTCAGGCATCTCATTTCCTTTACACTAAAAAATTCCCAGATTGGAAGATTTAGTCATTAGACTACATCAGCCACTATCCATCATTTTCAGGGTCATTTCACATGATAATTTCTTGGAGATTTTATCACCTGATTTGCACTGGAAGTGCAATAAAAATGAAGATTGGGCAAAGGTAATCATTTTAAATAGAATGATCAGAGAAGGCTTCACTGAGAAGCTTACATCTGAGTAAACTATGAGAAGAAATAAAAGAGTAAATGTAAAGAAATTGGGAAGTGAGCTGTTCAGGCAATTCAGAGTACTCCTAATTCGGGTATTTATTAACCTTGCACATTTATCATATGACTAACATGTGGATATCGCTAATTATTCCCCAGTATCTACATTTCAAAATTTACCTAGGCCCATGACCACCAGTGAGAGACAAGATTCCTTTGCAGCTAGGTGAACCATGTGACTATGCTCTGTTGAATAACACATTAGTGAAGTGATGTGAACCATTTTTAAGTCAAATTCTTAAAAAGGCTGCTACTTGCCTCCCAGTTATTTTGTCTTTCATCTTCCTACTCTTTACAAAACTGTTACAGATGAAGCAGACCTTAGAATAAAGAGATAAAAAAGACTCAGGGCCACTTTGCATCCACCAACCTACCATTTCTGAAAAATTCTGTGAGAAAAATAAACTTCTAACTTAGTTAAACCTCTGTATGTTGAGATGTCTTTGTTAAGGCAGATTAGCAGCATATTAATACTATACCTGCTTCCCCAGGTTAATTATTATTAGCTTCTCTTTTCACATTTGAAAGTGTTCTGGGTTGGACAACAAATGATATAGTCACTCTAGTTCTAAACACACGCATTATTATTATGTCATGCACTCATTCTCCAACCTCAAGAAATGCTTTTCCTCATAAGCATTATCATTCAACTACACTGCTTGCTAGTTTTAAAAAAAGTATTCTCATTTTTGAACACCCTGTAGGACAGAGAATGATGCCTTTTAACGTTTTGAAAGTGAAACAGGACAAATTTTACAAAGCCTTTGAAGATAAAGGCACAGGACAAAAAAGCAGCTCAGCACAATTCTTATTCTTGAAAAATGTGACTTTCAGAACTATATTGTCATTGCAGAGTTTCAGTGGCTTGCAACTTGAAGATTGCCTGCCTGTCAACAAACAAGAAAAGCCAACAACTCTGTGGGGACAGCAAGATTATAGTCAAGGGTTAGCCAGGAAGAGCAAGAGATGAGAACAGCTGTGGTCTGAGAGGAGGGGAGGACTTTTATGTATTAAATTGCTTTTGAGAATTGAAGTAAGCAATTCTTAGCATTTTAAAGATTTCTTGAAGATCTTTCATGAAAGGTAAAAGTCATATAACACAGAGCTACACATCAGAACTGGAAGATAAATGTTGAAAGAGATCGAAGAAAGTAGTCCTGTCCTTATTTAGAAATATGAGTAAGACTAGCATTCTACCTTCCTCTCCAACAAACATCACCTTACCACCACCTGCCCTGTGCCCATCAGGACTAATCTCATTCTGTCTCTTATTCTTGTTTTCGTGAATCATAGGAATCCCATATAACTCCTCAGTTTCGTTTTCCATCTCTTTTGGTGTAGCACATTTCTGTGTCATATTATCAATCTCCAACTCCCAAATCCTTTCTCAGAGGTTTTGGAATTGAGGGTCAAATATGAATGAAACCTCCTGCATTCTCATTCTCTCTTCTGTATGTTAATTTTATCTTCTTGCTCTAAGGTCTCATTCTTCTTCAAGGATGTTGCCTCCTTATGATTTTCTCAGATGGTGAATCTTTTCTCTTCCATATTACTGTCTCTACCTGGAGGTGAACTAGGGTCTTCCTTTTTCTTCATTGCTACTTTCAGACATCTCATTTCCTTTACACTAAAAAATTCCCAGATTGGAAACTTTAGTCATTAAGCTACATCAGCCACTACCTATCATTCTCAGGGTCATTTCACATGATAATGTCTTGAAGATTTTATCACCTGATTTACTACCGCTCTCAAAAATGAGTCCTCTCCATTATTAGTAAATTGCATATGCTTGTGAATGAGTCTTTTAATTCCTTGGGTGCTTAATTTCTTAACCTTTTTTACTTTCTAGAACTACTCCTTCTTATACATAGTAACTCATTCCCACTGATGACCTTATTACTAGTATCTGCATTCCTTTCATAATGTAAATTTAACTACCCCACTCAATAACACCTATTTTTTAAACTTACTATCCCTAATATATCAACCACAGCATTGTTTCAACTACAACTGCTATCTTTTGAGCCCACAGACTTTTTACATTTCCTCACTCTACTCATATCTCTTTCTTTTCTCTAATGAGCTTAGATATACTCTATGCATTTTATTATGTTTTCTTTGTATACATGCTCAATTCCCTTCGACCTCACTCCACCTGTTACTCTTATTGCAAACCCCTAGCCTGATTAAATCAGATTTTCCATTTAGTTGGCATAGAAAAAATGGAAGAAAAACATATAATGCCTAAATTTCTTATGACCAATGTCTTAGTCTATTTAAGCTGTTATAGCAAAATACCATAAATCGGGTGGCTTATAAGCAACAAAAATGAATTTGCCACTGTCTAGAGGCTGAGAAGTCCAAGATCAAGGCAGATTTCATGTCTAGTGAAGATCTCCTTTCTGGTTTGGTGCCTTTTCACTGTGTCCTCACATGGTAGAAGGGGATAGCTAGCTCCCTGGCATATCTTTTATAAGGCCACAAATCCCTCTCATGAGTACACAATCCTCACAACCTAATTACTTCTCAAATGCCCTACCATTTAATAACATTACATTGGGAGTTAGTATTTCAACACATAAATTTGGGGAGAGCACAAACATTCATATGATAGCAACAACTAGTCTCAGATGGTCTCTGAGTGCTTTCTCAAAGAAGGCACACTATGGCCCCAACAGTCAAGTCTATCCCATTGCCTGATGTTATTTTTCTGTTTTGAAGTTTTATCCATTTGTTTATGTATTATCTATAGCTGTTTTTGCTGTTATGAAGAGCTGAGTAGTGGTGACAAAGACCAGATAGTCCATAAAGCCTAACATATTTGCTACCCGGTTCCTCACAAAAAAAAATTGCTGTCTTCTTTTCTCATCTCTTCACTCTCTCATTTTCCTGAGAGGCAATTTTAAACCTGTTTCTCAACTTCTCAACAATACTTCCTCAATCTTAATTTTCCACCGATACCCTTGGCTCATATTTATTCAGAAAACAGATGCAGTACATATACAATTCATGTGTTACCACCAATGCTCTTTCAATCTACTGCAGTCCATGTCAATATAATTGACAATTTTTGTTTCAGTCAACAATTTTCCTTTTGTTACCACAGACAAGCATGCATGCTGGCATTTGTTCTATATTCTCTTTTCTCTCATCCACTTGAGTCACTCTAGCAATTGCTTGTTTTACTTAACATCAATTTTTCCCATCTCTACTGGATCATTCTCTTTAGAATGCAAACATGCTGGAAATTATCCCATGTTCAAAACATTTTCTTTTGAACTTCAAAAACTGACCTACTTTCTGTGTCTCCTCTACAGAAAAACTTCTCAAAATAGCAGTCACCATCTCTGTATGCTTTTCTGGACTCATTCAGACTTTTGTTCCCATCACTCAACTGAAATCTGTCTTCTTGTAGTCACTAAGGACCTCCATCTGCTAAATGCAATGGTCAATTCTCAATTTTCTTTTTCACACCTGATTTATTAGCAGCATATATTAGAGTGAATTCCTTCATTATTTTACAAACTCTTACTTCAGCAGGCTTCTAGAACACCACACTCCACTAATTTTCTTCCTAGTGTACTGGCTACTCATTTTCCTCTCTTTAACCTCTTAATTTTAATGAGCCTCAGGCTTACTTCATGGACTTCTACATGCTCTTCTTCAGTCATCTCATCCGGTCTCATAACTTTCAGTATCATCTCCAGCTCATGACTTCTAGACTCCTCCTTATGGTCCAGACTCATACAACCAACTCTTTATAGGCTTTGTAAAAATTTAAATATCCAAAATCAAGCTCCTGACACCTTTTACTAAAACATGATGTTTCCAATAATCTTCATCATCCCAGCAAATAGTATCACCTCCCATCTGGTTACTTTGACCAAAAGCTTTTTATTCAACTTGATCTTTTTATTATCATTCTTTCTTATATCAGAAGCTAAGTCCTTATGGGACCTGCAAGGCTCTATGATTTGGTTCTCAACACCCCTGTGACTGTAACTACTCTAACCATTACTCTATTTGCCTCAACTGTAATGCTCTTAACTTGAACTTCTAGGAATATTTTGACCTCAGAGCCACAGTACTTACTCTTCCTCCCTATCTCCAAACCTACTGACACTTCATAACAGAATCTCTGCTTTATTTTTCTCCTTATTACTTAACACTATCTGATATACCTACTTAAAAATTACTGTATTTGTCTCACCTCACCCACTAGAATGTAAACTCCATAACAGGAATTTTACATATTTATTTATTTATTTAGTGCAGTATCCCCTGTGCCTGAACTAGTTCTAGGTTCATAGCAGGTATTACTGACATACTTCTTGAATTGAAAATGAATAAATATTTTTTTTAACTGCAAAAGTAAGCAGGCACATAAAACATGATGGAGGAGAGATAAGAAAAAGGAGTTTTTCTCATAAAGACATTCTATCTTGTCTGAACCCAAAATGCCAGTAAATACAATTAGTCACAAGACTGTGTCTGTGTACTTATTAATTTATATTCTGTTTAATAAAGTATAAGCTGTCAGTTCTGAAAGCTTTTGTTATAAGACCTGAAGTGGAAAATTGGCTACCTTGCATATTTTCTTGTGAATTGAGTTTGAGAAAAATCCCTTATGATTACCTTAAATATGTTCTCTTGGGTTGATTTGGCTTACAGAATCGTTTACAGCCTTTTATAGCCTTTTACAGCCTTTTACTAGTTCTGGTCCAACAGCTTTATAAGCTGTAAAGTGTTCCATTTTCTTTCCCCCATGAAAAATGAATCATTGATCATATGTGTGCTTGAGATAGTTTCCGTCTGCTCTGAAAAAACATGCAAGTAAAAGCTCTTACTACCACAGGAAGGGGAGTCAAAAGATACAAATCAACATCTTCTGTTAATCTGTGGTATGAAGATATTCATTGAAATAAACTAATCATCTGCGAACACAGATTTGGTGCATGGACAGGAGAAACATCCCAGAGTTTATAAGATTATCATTGAGCTCAATTCATTTATTCACTTGTTGATTTAATTATCCAACAAATATTTATTGTGCATCTACTATGTACCATGCACTATCGTGTGCATTGGGAATATGATAATAAGCAAGATATTATAACTTCACCTTTACCACAGAGCTTAAATTCTATTCAACAGAGATCTAATATACAAACACAAAGATATATATCAGGCAGCAATAGTAATTATGATGTACATAAGTATGGTTATGTGATTGATTGGGGAGCTTCTATAAAGTGGTTTAGTGAAGGCTTATAAAGATAAATTCGAATAACGAGATGAGGCATAACTAATAAAGAAAATAGGAGGATATTGGGAAGTATTATTCCTGGCAAAGGCAACACTTAGTTCTGATACTAGGACATTTAAGCAGGAATACATAAATATTACATGTGCCTTAAAATTGTGTATTTATGGTCAAGTCACAAAGCAGTCTGTTCAGGTCTGCTTATTCCATAAAACAATTTCATTAAATGTACACGAATAGAGGGGGTTCTGGTAAGATGGCAACGGCATAGGTGGACTTGTGAGATTCTCCGAATGTGAGTTCCCAAAAAGACTCTTACTTTTCTTCCTCTATCCCCCAGCCCACTGCCAGCCACACTGGTCCGAGGCCTGGGGACCTTTGGTCCCACACAGGGATGGATATTGCACCCCCAGCTGCTACTGTTCCACCATATGTGACTCCCAACTGTGTGGGAGTCTCGGGTCTCAGCTTCCTCCCTGGCTACATCATCTCTCACCCAGCACCCAGCACCAAGCTGCTGGTCACTCAGGGAGGTGCTGGGCGCCCACCCCTCAGTCACATCGGTCCCATTCCTGGCTGAAGTACCCTGTGGGGGGCCCAGGGCCACTCTCACCACTCACTGCCTGCCCTTTGTGGCTTTGGAGCTCTGGAGCTCTGGACCCACCCTGGCTGAGGCACTCAGGGCATGACCCAAAGTTGGGGACCCAGACAAGTGGAGAGAAACAATCTGTGAAAGTGAAACTGCCACCTCGGCCATTCTCCAGGCAGAGATTTCCATTGCCCCACCCACCTGTCAAAAATCCCCAACTCGGTTCCTAAGGTAACGTCCCTAAACAGGAGACAAAGCCCCACCCCTACACTGAATCAGACAAAAGCAACACCCAGGCAGAAGACTAAAAAAAAAATAAAACTGAAACTGTGAGTAAATCTAGCTGCCTGCAATGAAAAACAAAGGAGAGAGGCTGGAGATCAGAACTGAAGTGACTTCAGCTCTGATCTCTTATTTTAACTTTTGATTTTATCATTTTGACTGTTTGTTTTGACCACTTTTGTTGTTTGCTTTCTGACTTACATTGTTTCATGATTTTATTCGTCTGTCTCTGTGTAGCTACCAGTATTCTTTAGAGAATCTTTCTTGTCTTTTCTCACTTCTCTCCGGCCTTGTGTCTCTCTTTCTCACCTAATAGTTGGTATGTATGTCTATTTTCCCTCTCACTCTTCTCTCTTTCTAACTTCCTATTGACCCTCCCTTCCTCCATTATTTTCCTCTTTTATACTCCCTTTTAATCTAGGGACCAAGCCTACATACTGCTGAATGGACAGATTGTAAGGCAGAGAGAAATAGGTTCCAGTGTGATCATACACCTGTTGGTTGATGTTAGAATCAGCATATACATTCTAAACCACAGCTTGCTCCTCAATTAAAACTCAGAACTGCAAAAAGTACAGCCCGCAGCCCACACTCCAACCTCAAAAGTAAACAAAGCCATAAGACCCTCTTAAGGAAGAACAGGATATTGCAGAAGTGAAACAAAAGCAACCCCACCTTCCCTCAAAAACAGAATTAAAGAAGGGGAGGGAAAGGGGGAGAGAGAGAAAAATCTACACAAATGAAGAAAAACCAAAAGAAGAGTATGGGTCTCTCCCAGACCCCTGGGAGGGCAGACACTGAGAAAACTGACTTTGGAATGCAAACAATGAAGAGCCCCCAGAATGAAGGGTCTCAAACTACAAACCTAGATATCAGGATATTAATGGAGAGATTAAAAGAATTGAGGAGACACAAGAAGAAACTAGGAAGGAGCTGATATCTGTGATAACAGTAATAAAGAATACTGTGAATGAAATAAATGACAAACTGATAAGCATGGAAAACAGAATTAGCCAAGCAGAAAAAGAATCTCAGAGCTTGAGGACCAAAATATAGACTAACCCAAACTCTTAAAAACATAGAAAATAAACTTAAAAAGACAGAATAAAACATTCAAGAGATAAGCGATTTCTTCAAGAGACTGAACCTAAGAGTAGTTGGCCTTCCTGAGGCAGAAAGAGAGACAGAGACCACACTGGAGCAAACTTTCCATGAGATCATTCAAGAAAACTTCCCTTATCTAATCAATGATGCAAAAATTCAAACACAGGAGATTCAGAGAACCCCTGCAAGACAATAAATGAGAAGACCAACTCCTAGACACATAATAATTCACCTAAACAAAGTAGGAATAAAAGAAAAAATCCTAAAGGCAGCAGGAGAAAAAGGCCAGATCATCTGCCATGGAAGACCAATCAGAATAGCAGCAGATTTAACTACAGAAACCCTGCAGACTACGAGAGCTTGGATCCCTATCTTCAAAGTCCTAAAAGATAAATAATTGCAACCAAGAATAACTTACCTGGCCAAGCTAAGCTTCATCAGCTAGGGAAAATTAAAATCTTTCCCATATATCCAATCCCTAAGAAAATATGCTGCCACCAAACCACCTCTACATGAAACACTTATGAAAGTACTAAACACAGAAGAAAAGGGGGAAAAAGAACAACTATTTTCACAACAGTACAGGAAAAAGAATAAAATACAAATGAGCCAACGCCAAAACCGAAAGGAAGACAAAAAAAACCAAGTGGAAGAACAACAACTCTATAAGAACTCTATGATAGGGACGAACTCTCACATTTCAATAATTAGCCTGAATGTGAATGGACTAAATGCACCACTGAAAAGACATAGAATGGCAAAATGGATAAAATATCACCAGGCAACAATATACTGCCTTCAAGAGACCCATCACACTAGAAAGGACATACATAGTCTCAAAGTAGAGTATGGGAAACAAATGCTCAGGCAAATGGAACACAGAAGAAAGGAGGAGTCACAATCCTAATTTCAGACAAAATACCATTAATCTATCAGAAATTTAAAAAGATACAGATGGCCACTACATAATGATAAAAGGTTTACTCCACCAACAAGAAATATCTATCCTAAACATATATGCACCTAACATAGGTGCACCAGCTTTTACAAAGGAACTCCTAGGAAAACTAAAGAAAGATATTGACTCTAACACCATCATAACTGGGGACTTTAATACCCCACTCACAACCCTAAACAGATCATC
>NW_006953700.1:14098-19283 GCF_000164805.1 Carlito syrichta
CTGACCCTGAAGAAATACAAAAGATCATTAGAGACTACTACGTACACTAGTATGGAAACAAACTTGAAAATATTAAGGAAATGGAGGACTTTCTGACATCACATAACCTACCTTGGTTGAAACAAGAAGAAATTGAGATCCTACATAGACCAATAAAAATCAAGGAAATTGACTATGTGATAAGAAAACTACCTACAAAAAAAAAACCCTGCTCCAGATGACTTTCCAGCAGAATTCTACAAGACATTTAAAGAGGAAATGATACCAAATCCTACTGAAGGTATTCCAGGTGATTAAATAAGATGGAACTCTCCCCAAATCATTTTACGAAGCTAACATCACATTGATAGCCAAGCCAGGTAAAGATCCAACAAAAAAAGAGAACGACAGGCCAATATCTTTGATGAACATAGATGCTAAAATTCTCAACAAGATCCAAGCAAACCGGATTCAGCAATACATCTCAAAAATCATCCATCATGACCAAGTAGGCTTCATCCCTGGGATGCAAGCCTGGTTCAACATTTGTAAAACCATAAATGTAATTAAATACATCAACAGATGTCAAAACAAAACCACATGAGCATATCATTAGATGCAGAAAGAGCTTTTGATAAAATCCAGCACCCCTTCTTGAAAAAAACTCTTGAACATGTACGCATACGGGGAACATACCTCAAAATAGTAAAAGCCATTTATGAGAAACCCACAGCCAGCATACTGCTAAACAGACAAAAATTGGAACCATTTCCCCAGAAAACTGGAACAAGACAAGGATGCCCACTCTCACTCCTCCTGTTCAACATAGTATTGGAAGTCCTGGCTCGAGCAATCAGAGAAGAGAAGGCAATCAGGGGTATCCAAAGAGGAAAAGAGGAAGTCAAGTTATCTCTCTTTGCAGAAGATATGATTGTCTTCCTGGAAAATACAAGAGAATCTGTCAAAAACCTCTTTACACTGATTTTTGGTAAAATCTCAGGATATAAAATAAATGTGCAAAAGACAATTGCATTTCTTTACATGAAAAATAAACAAACAGAAACCCAAATAAAACCCACAATTCCATTCACAATAGCCACAAAAAAATGAAATACCTTGGCATCTTCCTAAACAGAGACATGAAAGACCTTTACAGTGACAACTACAAAACACTGCTCAAAGAAATCAAAGGAGCCACAAACAAGATTTTGTGATGACGCAAAAATATCCGATGCTCATGGATTGGAAGAATCAACATTGTGAAGATGTCCATCTTGCCTGATGCAATCTACAAATTCAATGCAATACCTATCAAATTACCAGCAACATTCTTCTCAGACCTAGAAAAAACAACACAGGAGTTCATATGGAAACACAAACGACCAAGAATAGCCAGAACAATCCTCAGCAAAAAAAAAAAAAAAAGCAGGTGGAATCACATTACCAGACTTCAAATTTTACTATAAAGCTACAATCATCAAAACAGCAAGGTATTGGTATAATTGTCAATTTCTCAACCAACTCATCTTCAACAAAGCCTCCACAACATATCACTGGGGAGAGGGGAACCTATTCAGTAAATGGTGCTGGGAAAACTGGCTGACCACATGCAGAAGACTGAAAAAGGACCCCTATCTATCCCCATGCACAAAAATTAACTCCAAATGGATCAGAGACCTAAATGTAAAACCTCCAAACATAAAGAACCTTAGAAAATGAAAGACACCCTCATTGAAATTGGAACTGGCATCCAATTCCTGAACAAAACCCGAAACCCACAGGTCATAAGAGAGAAGATAGACAAGTGGGACCTTATTAAACTGACAAACTTCTGCAAGGCCAAAGAAACCATCAAGAGAGCAGGGAGACAGCCTACAGACTGGAAAAAAATATTTGCCAACACAAGGGCTGACAAAGGCTTAACATCCTGGATCTACAAGAAACTAAAACATTCTGAAAAGAAAAAAAACAAACAACCCCATTATAAAATGAGCAAAAGATATGAACAGACACTTCACAAAAGAGGACATCCGAGCAGACAACAGACACGTGAAGAAATGTTCAACCTCACTAATCATCAGGGAGATGCAAATCAAAACCACACTGAGATACCACCTAACTCCAGTCAGAATGGCAATTATCAACAACTCAAAAAATATTAGCTGCTAGAGAGGGTGTGGTGAAAAGGGAACACTTCTACACTGTTGGTGGGAGTGCAAACTAGTGCAGCCTCTGTGGAAAGCAGAATGGCAATTCCTAAAAACTCGAAATATCAACTTCCCATATGACCCCGCAATCCCCCTACTGGGAATATATCCTGAAGTACTCAAGTCACTCTATAAAAAAGATACCTGCACACGTATGTTTATTGCAGCATTGTTCACAATAGCAAAAACCTGGAAGCACCAATGCTGTCCATCAAAAGAGGACTGGTTTAAAAAATGTGGCACTTATACACGATGGAATACTACACAGCCATAAAAAAGAACAAAATCATGAATTTCACAGCAACCTGAATGGAACTAGAGTCTATAATACTGAGTGACCTCTCACAGAAACAAAGATCCGAGTATAACATGTTCTCACACATATAGTGAACCTTGAACATCCAATGTAATACTTTAGAAAATGACTGACAGTAGTGGAAAACTATGGGAGGGAGGGAGATGGGATTAACGGTAGTAAATACCTGTCTGGGGACGGGGAAACTCCTCTTATCAACAAGGGTGCCTGAACGAAACGTGTTTGTATAACTAACCCTTAACTGTACCCCACAATATCATAATAAAAAATATTGATTATAAAAAAAACGTTATGTAATATATCAGTCTACTAAAACCAGTAATAAATATAAAAAGTAATTAAAATAAATAAATATACATGAATAAAACAATAGACAATTATTACAGAAATGTAGACAATACAGGGCAATAGAAAGGAGTTAAACAAAAACCATATATAGTAGCACCACCAAAAGATAAGTTACTTTCTAGGCATATATAATGTGTTTTATTTTTGTTCCTTTCACGTGGTGAGCATAATTTATTTTATGTACTCTCTAAGAGGAAAACTCCCATACATCAGATTTAAAGTTTGGTGTTCATAATTATGATAGATTTAGCAAGTCATTTTGGAACTCTGGCAGTGGCATACTAATTTATTTTCTACAATTGTGGAAATTTTTTTCAATTCTGATTTAACTTTATTTTTGTTCAGATTAAACATCTTATGCAAAAATCATAACTACAGAAAAAATTGTTCTATGACATTCTTATTTCCTCCATCCAGTGCCTATCTACACTATGCTAGAAAACATGAACATTAGTTTCTTGTTTACAATTCCTGTGTTTCTTTTGGTAAAAATAAGCATGTAAGACACTTATTTTGACCTTTCTTACACATAATGAAGTATAGTACATAAACTTTATTCAACAGATACCTTTCACTTTATAAAATATTCTATAAATCACAAGAATTCATAGATATCTGTATTTTATTTTTGCAGCTGCACAGTACTGCTTGATGATCATATTTAATAATTTCATCAGTCTTCTATAATTGGATATTTTGTTTCTTTAATTTTTTATTAAAATGGTATCTTTATGAATTAAAATTTAATTTATACATATTTTTGGAGATGTGTCTTTTAGATAAATACTTGAATAATAGATTTGTGGTTCAAAAGTTAGATGCAGAAATTGTTTTGTTAGTTATTACCAAATTTTTCTCCAAAAGGGTTGCCATCTTGCTCCTACTGGCAATGTATAATAGTGTTTGTCTGTCCAAAGTTCTGGCAACAGAGTATATTGTATGCCTTCTGAAATTTTGCCAGTGCAACGGGTATCTCAGTGTGATTTTATTTTGTGTTTTACTTGAATCAAAGTTGAACATCTTTTCATAAGTTTAAGAAAAAAATGTATCTTTGCAGTGATTTTCTGTTAATATCTTTGATTTCAATTTTTAATATACATTGCTACCTTTTTTCTCAGTTTCTATTTAGAAACATTAACACTATTTGTGACTTAATTTGTCACTATTTCTCCCTGATTATCTATTGTCTTCTGAATTTGTTTATAATTTTTTTTGCAAGAATCGGGTTTTTGTTTTGTTAAGCAGAAATGCATATTGTAAACAGGACTGGCACCTTAGATATCTACTTAACTAACTATCTAACTAGGCAAACGCAATTATTATTGTAGGGACCAAGGCTGCAAAATCACAAAATTCTTTGGTAAATACAGTATTAAAGGATTCCTGCATGACTCAAATGTTATATCAAGGTCTTCTAGTGAGCTATATAAAGAACATACTACCTATGAATAAACTTTGTGAAATTAAAAAATATACTGTACAAATAATCGTATCTCTAATTATAATCTCAAATGAATCCACATATTATCTTCATCTCACTCTTATATAGCTGATAAGCAAAAATTACTAAGATCTGAGCAATCTCAGGTAGTACCAGCTTTACCAAGTTATCTGACAAGAGCAACCTCCATGCCACACATCTGTCATTTGTAACAGAGTTAATCATGTCATTTACTACCCAAGAGTGCTATGAAGATTAAACATAAGGTGTAGTTCAATGCCTCAAATGTAGTTAGGTAATTATTACAGTATAGTTTATTGGGATATTATCCATGAAAGTATGTAGAAAGCATTCCACACAAGTTTAAGATATAGTGTCCCTGTTTTTCATATCTGTAGTGTATAAGGAAAGTATACATAAGTCATTACCAAAGTTTTTTGAATACTATGTCCATCTATTTGAAACTTTTTTAAAAATAAAAATTTCAAAGTTATTCTAGAATAATGTTTAGCTCATCTGGAAACTACACAGGACTAGGGGAGAAAATTCATCTAACCTAGTTTCTCCTTTCACAAGTTATCAGAAAGAGGAAAGCAAGAGAAACTTGTTTGAATTTTTTTTATTGTTGCTGCCATTTTTTTATTGTTGTTTATCGGTTTAATGGAAATTCTTTAGCACAAGATCTAATCAGTTGTTTGTACTGATTGGCTAATTAGAATGAATGCATTTAACCAAGTGCAAAACATCCGGTCAGTTTGATTGGCTCCATTATTTAAGCTTCCAATTTTATTTTAAAGAAAACCCTGACAGTCACATTTGAATCAATAAAACCCCAAATTTCTAAATGACTTGAATTACTTTCTTTCCTCTTTTGGTAAGAATGCTTGGTAGACC
>NW_006953701.1:0-649 GCF_000164805.1 Carlito syrichta
TTCCTGTGTATGAGGACTTTCATTACACAGATTTCTACTTCAAAAACATGATTCTTGGTTACCTCTTAGTAAGACGCCTTGTGGATTTTTGGGCTTGATGACTCATGCAACCAAGATTCCTTATTCTTCCTTAGCAAGATGCCTTGTATTTTCCTGTATATGAGGGCTCCCATTAGCCAGATTCCTGCTTAATTCTCAGGAAGGCACCAAGACATTTCCTGGTGACCTAGAATTCCAGTTGTTTGGATATCAAGCAAAAGACTCCCATAAGGTTCTTGGGGTACTGGAATCCAAGATTCCTGGTTCCTCTTAACAAGACCTCCCCAAAATGTGGAATCTTCTAAACCCAATGTCCCAATTCCCACCAGCCCAACCACAAGTAATTTCTGGAGTTTGAGGTAATGTGTATCAAGGGATTTTGTACCAATATGCCATTTGATTCCTGGGGTACCTGATTATCGTCTTAGATGTTCCTAGGATCCTCAATTACAACTATTAAGAGGACAAGAATGTTCCTGGATATCTGTAATGACAGATTTATGGTTTTCACGGAGTAAGTAGCTCTGAAAAATGTAGGGACATAGAGACCCAGGTTGCTGACTAATCTTTATCAAGAGGCTCTGTATATTCTGGCGAATGAGAACTCCTA
>NW_006953702.1:0-606 GCF_000164805.1 Carlito syrichta
TTTTTTTTTTTTTTTTTTTTTTTGAATTGGAGTCTCACTCTGTCGCTCAGACTGGAGTGCAGTGGCCACTCCCGGCTACTGCAGCCTCGACCAGCTGGGCTCCAGTGATCCTTCCACCTCAGCCTTCCAAGTAGCCGGAATTACAGGCATACACTATCATGCCCGGCTGATTTTTTGATTTATTGTAGAGATGGGGTATCTATAATAATAATAATAAAATTTTTGTAATCTTTCTCTGGCAACTAAGGGAATAAATAAGCTGTTCTTGTTTTCAAATGCTTAAAGCCAGTTAAAAGTAAGTCTGTTTCTAAAGGTCTAGGCCTTGCCTAAAACCGTAATCTACTGCTTGTCCCAGTAAAACTGTTGGGAAGTCTCTTAGAGTTGGGTAATGTATGCTGAGTCCCTACATTATATTATAATGCTAAATACTTTGCAGGACTTAATAAGGCATGGGAACTGGCCGTTCCCACCTGATTAAGTCACCTTGTAAGCTGGGTACCTCACCTAAGGGACAGGTCAAGTACTAGGCACACTCTGTGGTGCATAGACTAAGACTTAATCACTCTCATTTAATTGTCCATGTCTTATGACTAAGGCTGCTGTTTA
>NW_006953703.1:0-858 GCF_000164805.1 Carlito syrichta
AACCTCATAGATTTATAAGGGCCTGGTAAGATTGGTACAGTACCTTTCTATCACTATCTTTCATCTCAGTTGTAAAGGTCAATGGCACATGACCTGAACAAGGCCAATCTTAATGGGACCTTCTCTTTTACTACAGGAACTGGTTTAAGTATGGATCAGACATTTTTCCTGGGGTTTTTAAAACTGGAACAACAAGAAAGCTCTTTCTTCCCTGGTCCTGAAAATACAAGGCTATAAACTTCCATCTTCCTGAGACTGGATTCTCCATTGCTAGTTCTCCACATGGAAAAAGCCTGGCTATAATTGAAGAGAATTATTGGAATACACAGTGAAAAGTCTAAGCAGAAGATGAAGAAATTTTAGAAAAAAACTGAATCTATGCATATGATTAGCTATGAGAAATAGAATACACTGCCTTTACTAAAATTTTAATAACTGGATAACAACTTCTGCTTTTATTTTTTTTTTTAAATCAGTCTGTCATTTACAATCACAACAATGCTGACTATGGAATTGTACCAAATAAAAGGATGCTGATTTGTTTAAACCTTGTTATAAAACAAACTGGCCTAAAGCTGTTCTTAAAAAAGCAGTAATACTGACAGCACTTGAAAATGTAATCATAAAATAACAATTGTAATTTTCTTCCTTAAAATGAATAAGTAGAGAAGTTGAAAATATCTATAACAAACCCACAGCTAACATATTAATAAAAGGACAAAAATTAGAATCATTTCCCCTGAAAACTGGAACAAGACAAGGTTGCCCACTCTCAATTCTCTTGTTCAATATTGTGTTGGAAGTCCTAGCTCACGCAATTAGAACAGAGAAGAAATCATGTGTATCCAAATAGGAAAA
>NW_006953704.1:0-4202 GCF_000164805.1 Carlito syrichta
CAATTTGTTTACCTTTTCTCTGGCTGGTGCTCATTTTGGAGTTCTTTTCCTTTTCTTTTTTTTTTTTATGTTTCAGTTTCTAAGAACTTCAGAGGCTTTTTATAATTGGAAGTTTGGTATTCCTAGTCCTGAGATGAGCTTCTGGAGTTTGGCTTTTAATATTTTATAGGATATAATCTTGTTTGAAAAGTAGTGAAATAAATTTTTAAAATGCCTCTGCATACAGAAATCTTGACCATTTTATTTTTCCTTAGGTCTACAAAGTGAATTTAATTGCCAGATAGTTTTGTTTTTTTCAAATTTTATTAACTGCTAACTTGTAATGGGTTCAAATTTGGGGTTTTTTTTAAATAATGCACTTATTATTATTATTAAGCCACGTAATTTTAATTTGTTACAATCATTCAAAATCTGTCCCACCGGGATGTCCAAGGGCACAGACCACTACACACCCTCTTGGTCACGTTTCTTGAAAACCCAGAATTTGCTCTGAACACTTAGAATTTATTTCTCAATGGAGAATTTTAAAAACAAACAAATAACTAAATAAAGTCATAAACAGCAATGTGAGGAATTCCTGGAACCCTGATGGCTTCTCCCAGACTGAGTGTTTTCAGACTTTCTTGAAACACTTTTTTTTTTTTTGCTTCACGACTTCCCAATGATGCCTACAAAAACGGAAAAATGGCCTGGTACAAAACCTTTTTAGAGTGAACAGACCACACAGATGTAAAATGATCTGTTCCTACTTATTTCTAATTATGAACAGGCAAATTATTAAAAATTCTTATGAATAACTAAACAGCAGCCTTAGTCATAAGACATGGACAATTAAATGAGAGTGATTAAGTCTTAGTCTATGCACCACAGAGTGTGCCTAGTACTTGACCTGTCCCTTAGGTGAGGTACCCAGCTTACAAGGTGACTTAATCAGGTGGGAACGGCCAGTTCCCATGCCTTATTAAGTCCTGCAAAGTATTTAGCATTATAATATAATGTAGGGACTCAGCATACATTACCCAACTCTAAGAGACTTCCCAACAGTTTTACAGGGACAAGCAGTAGATTACGGTTTTAGGCAAGGCCTAGACCTTTAGAAACAGACTTACTTTTAACTAACCTGGCTTTAAGCATTTGAAAACAAGAACAGCTTATTTATTCCCTTAGTTGCCAGAGAAAGATTACAAAAATTTTATTATTATTATAGACACCTCATCTCTACAATAAATCAAAAAATCAGCCGGGCATGATAGCGTATGCCTGTAATTCCGGCTACTTGGAAGGCTGAGGTGGAAGGATCACTGGAGCCCAGCTGGTCGAGGCTGCGGTAGCCGGGAGTGGCCACTGCACTCCAGTCTGAGTGACAGAGTGAGACTCCAACTCAAAAAAAAAACAAACAAAAAACAATAACAGACACAACAGTAACAAACACTGAAGACACAAACAAGACAGCAAAAACTGAACAGAGAGATCTGGCTGCCCAAGGGCATAACAGGAGATCCCAGTGACGTCGCACTAGGACCTCGGACCCCGGAATTAGCGCTGCGTCCAGCTTTCCCAAAGGTTCCTACAGGAGTGCACTCAAAACAGAAATCAGGAGCCTGACTTACCTCTCTGAGGGCTTCCAGGGGCATTGTGAGTCTGCCAGATACAGGCCCAATGAAACACAGAGAGTTCGCGGGGACACAACCCCACAAGGCCCTTTGGTTAAAATGGGTGCAATTTCAGCGCTCGGTTCTCCCATACGAGTCCCCATATGAAATAGGGTCTGAGCGATTAAATAACAGCCCACCGACTTAATTTTAACAGAGGAGAAGTTTATTAGTCAAGGCTCTGCCAGCTGGCGACTGCTTGCAGGAAGAGGGTTTCAGGCAAGATGGCCCCGAGTCACGCTTAGAGCTTCCTTAAGTAGTCCTGGCTTACATTTTGGTTAGCTAAAGTTAGAGTTGGACATTTTCCAGAGCTCTTATTCCAATATTCTGCTGACATCAGCAAGCTAGCGAGTTTACAGACTGGTGTAGTGGGTGAGGATACAATTTACCTTGCAATGTTTACAGAGAAGAAACCTTCAAAGAGAAACCTCTAGCAAGGGAGTAAAGTTTCAAGGCTGAAGCCATCTCTTTCATCTCCCTCCCGCCCTTACAATCCCAGGGGCAGAGGCTGCTTTTCCCTTTTACAGTGGATCAAATTACTGAAGTAACTTGGTCTGACAGAAACATGGGTAAAAGACTTAGGAAAAGTGTGTAAAGCATGCAAAATGTATGGGATTATGTTAAGAGACCAAATATATGGTTGATTGGCATCCCTGAGAGAGAACAGAAAACTGTTAACATCCTGGAACAAGTTTTCCAAGATGCTATCTAAGAAAACTCTCTCTTACAGCCATGCAGACCCAGAGAAGCAGAGAACTTCTGTGAGGTATACAAAGACACAATCCCCAGGAGACACTAAGGAATCATTTCTCACAATCCTGGATCCAGAGGTTTTTTTCTCAGATCCTGTGACACAATGACTTCCTGGTCCTTTGTTTCAGGGTTTCTGCCTGGAGGCTTTTGTTGCCAGGCTAGACTGTTTGTGTCTGTGTTGCTTCTACAGGCTTTGTTTTTTCTGAGGTCTAAGCCCAACATTTGTGAATGAATGAGCCAATTCAGTCTGGAAACAGAAAAAGGAATGTTATAAAAGACACAGAGATGTGAGAGTTGAGTCCTTGCTCATATTCTCTGCAGCCTACCTTACTTGAGGATTTGGAGCTCAAAGTTAGAGCTTGACATAGAAATTGATAACTGAGGGAAAACATTCAAGAAAGAAGAGAATCAGTGATGGTGTTGGTCCCAAACAATGAAATTAAATAAGTGCACACCCTTGGCTGTCCATGCACTATGTGTGACGCAGCACTGTGTATGTCTGGAGTTTGACTTCAGACTCATTCTCATGTCCTCACTTGAACTAATGAGAAAGCACTCTGGGAGAGAAAGTTCTTCCATGATCAGCACTGTTATGAGGTTAGCTGGGTTGCAGGTTCTCAAAGTAGTGGAAACTCATTTCCCAGACCTGGGGCCCTGGAGGAGGAGAGGTCTGTGTGTTATGTGGGACAGTGATGTTCGCCTTCTTCCAAAGTTGGAAGCAACAGCTGTGGAGGTGGATGATATAAAGAAAAAAATTCTGAACTCCGGAAAGTACACGTGTGTCAATGAGTTCAGTGTTATGATTAGATGTTCCTGGTGCTGATGTGACAAAATCACACCATTCTATATAGTTTTGTGGTTTCTTCTAGACCAGTAGAGGTTGGCTTCTGTATTGAGTGTCTACCACCTGTGAAAAGTGGGACCATCACAGAGAGATACAGAGCATGGAACACATGGCTTTGTCCACACTGGGATGAGCAGGGTTGGAGAGGGATGTCTGCAAAAGGCTCCAAGGCCAGGGCCTGGTTCATCTGTCAAGATAGTAAATAAAAGGGACCCAGTACAGGATGGACATCACCCATACCCATGCTTCATTGGACCCAAAGCAAAGGCAGAACTCCCTATCTCCAATAATCTTTAAACAACCCATATAGGAGACCCTCATTCAAAATGACATCCTAGTCTTTGCCTTTCTGGTGCTTTACTGATTCCTTTTCCTTTGACCAGTGTTTGATCAGTGGTGGAGTATGGGGAGTCTGTGTCCTAGATCCTGAGAGTCAGAGTCACAAGGAAGCCAATGTCAGGAAAAAACATACTTATGTAGCGAGCATAATTGCTCACTACACAGAGTTCCAAAGAGGAGGCCACCAATGTCCTCATGTGTCATAGGGATATACCTTCGCTCTTTCTGGTACAAGTCAAAGCAGTGGAAGTGACCTACAATTTTGTGATAATGGCCTTCGTATTCACTACACAAAACAACTATGAGTGGGGATTCTATTTGGAAGCCTTGGAAATAGAGTCAGGGACCCTAATGTCACACTGTTACCCTTTCTAGAAAGGACCTTTTAGGCTCAGAATTTTCCCAAGCAAGTAAAAGGTCACAGAGGAGTCCTTCAATGGAATGAGGGATGATTATTACCATGTCACCCAGGTGCACACTGCAGGAGGCAGCTCAGTGTCAGCCCAGCAGTGGCAGCCACTGGACTGCTGCACCCACACTCTGCCCATTAGACTCAGAGCAGCATGTTCTGCACCTGGTCTATTTTCTTTCCTGACTGAAGTTGTCATATCTTG
>NW_006953705.1:0-702 GCF_000164805.1 Carlito syrichta
AATGCAGCTGGTAGTAAGGAAATATATGAGATTTGAACAGAGATCTAATTTAATACTTTTATATAGATAAGTACTTCTTAGCTCAACTTGTCAAACAGTTTTTTTGTTTTACATTTACCTAGAAAGGGTTGAAAGAGAGAGAAGGACACAGGAAGACAGTGAGAGAGAGAGAGAGAGAGAGAGAGAGAGAGAGAGAGAGAGAGAGAGAGAGACAGGCATGGGAAATGGAAAGTGAGATCTAGTTATGAATATATACACCTATGTATACTAACATACTAAAGTTCTACAAAATTATGGGTCTGTTTTATGTCTCTCAGTTCTATATCTGTTATATATTTCTTGCACAAATATTATACTATTTTAATTGCTATAATTATTTAATTACTATGTACAATTTTAATTACAATAACTTTCATACAAAGCAAAATCTACCTTCCCATATTTTTTCTTCAGCTATGTACTCTTTTATGCTCCTTTAATCTTCCATGTGGTTTACAAACTCAACTTGCTTTTGTTCACTAAAATCCACTGTTGGGATTTGCAATGCATTGAGCATATATAACAATTGAGGAAGAGTTAGGATTTTTTAAGATAATTTTTTTTTGACTTGGAGTCTCACTCTGTTGCCAGGCTGGAGTACAGTGGCACACTCATGGCCACCCCAGTGTCAACTTGCTGGACTCTGATGACGTCATCACCTCA
>NW_006953706.1:0-9388 GCF_000164805.1 Carlito syrichta
TTTCCCAGAAATGCCATAATCATTAAACTTGGGGAAACAGACAAATAAATGATTCAATAAAAAAGACAAAAAAATTAATTTAAAAAAAGAGGATAAGAAAATTAAGAATGAAACTGAATTCTAGAATTCTCGAATTCAAATTTAAAGTGTAAAATATGGGAGCCGAACAGGAGGCTGAGCAGGATGGCGACGGCTGCGGGAGCACCTGGCCGGGTGCTGGTGCATGGTGGCAGGGGCGCACTGGGCTCATGATGCGTGCAGGCGTTTCAGGCCTGCAACTGGTGGGTCACCAGCATCGATGTAGTGGAGAAGGAAGAGGCCAGCGCCAACGTTGTCCCAAAATGACAGACTTATTTATTGAGCAGGCTGATCAGGTGACTGCTGAGGTTGGGAACCTCGTGGGTGAAGAGAAGGTGGATGCGATTCTTTGTGTCACTGGAGGATGGGCTGGTGGCAATGCCAAATTCAAGTCTCTCTTTAAAAACTGTGTCCTGATGTGGAAGCAGAGCATGTGGACCTCAACCATTTTCAGTCACCTGGCCACCAAGCGCCTCAAGGAAGGAGGCCTCCCGACCTTGGCTGGTGCAAAGGCCACCCTGATGGAACTCCTGGGATGGTCGAGTACGGCATGGCCAAGGTTGCGATTCATCAGCTCTGCCAAAGCCTTGCCAGGAGGAACAGTGGCATGCCACCTAGGTCAGCCGCCATCGTTGTGCTCCCGATTACTCTGGATACCCCAGTGAACAGGAAATCAATACCTGAGGCTGACTTCAGCTCCTGGACGCCCTTAGAATTCCTAGTTGAAACCTTCTATGACTGGATCACGAGGGAAAATTGACCAAGCTCAGGAAGCCTAATTCAGGTGGTAACCATGGAATGAAGGATGGGGCTTACCCCGGCGTATTTCTAAGCCTCATTTCAGTGCCTTTGAGGGTCTGCCCAGAAAAGTCACTAACCCATCTTGGTGTGGCCTTGTCTGTCCCTATGTTTTCTGTTATCCTGTTCGTGGTACACGATAGTGAATCCTATTTTTTCTCGCCTAATGTGCTCACCTTGGATAGTGTAATAAGTTTATGTGAAATAAAAACGTGTGGGAGTGGAGGTTTACAAACAGTATCCATCAGTCTGTGTTGACTTCACATAGAACAGCTCCAGCTATGTTGGCGTCATGTCGGGTTGTCTTTGAGACTCTGTTTAAATCTGTCTCTGACAGTGGCTGTCAGTGATTTGTTGGTACTGGAGATATTTTGAGGGCTGAGTTAGTTTTGAATGTTGTGTTTATGTCATAGACATAGTTTTTGCCGTCTTGAATTAATCTGCCTTAAAAACACCATTAGCGGTGTAAGCAAAATATTCAGGACTCTGTCCTGATGCCCTTTTCCTGTGTGGTTGCTGAGTGGCCAAAGGTTAAGTGTGCAAGATTACAACTTGTGAGTATTTAAGTGTTTTTTTCCTAATAAATCTTCTTCATTAAAAAAATAAATAAGTGTAAAATAAATCAAGAGATTCAGGGCTGGACAAAAAAAATTTCAGTACAACAAAGTGTGCGTGTGTATTACATAAAAAGACAGAGAGAAGTCATTTCTGATATTGATACGAAACTATGAACATTACAAAAAAATAAATGGAAGATTATTTAGTGTTGGGCAAATGAAAAGAAAACAATATTAAGGGCACTTGTGAGGCCTTTTGAAATGCAACTGTAAACTGAGGCTGTGAATTGCTGAACATGTTTGTTTAAATGGGTAAGATAATTATTACCTGACATACATAAAAAATGATGCAGAATCTTAGAAACTGAAAATTAAGTAGTAAATCTTTAGGACTGTCTAAATATTTATTCAATCATACCTAAATACATGATGGTCAGATAATACATGCTATGAGAACATGTCAAAGCAAAACAAACACATTTGACAACAGGAGAAATGTTGGGGAACTATGTATTAAAGGATGATGTGAAAACCAGAAATGTTTCCTTTGGTGATAGGTATATTTAATCTTATGCTGACAAGTATATTCATCATATACTTACGCCAACAAGGTCCATGCCATTATAACAAATGTATGCAAGGTACATTTAGGTTTTTTTACATAAGGTAAAGAAAGATAAAATAAAACCTGATTTTTGTGGCATTTGTCTTTTGTAAAGCATCACTTAATTTTCCCACCTCTTCCATCGTGTAGTCTGTCTCAGGGTGCCTTATGCTCAGGCCAGTAGGTGCATGGTAGGTCAATGAACACTCAATGAAGATATGTATGATAACTGGGTAATAGCTTAATTGGCTAATCATTTCAAACAGAATAGTCTATTGATATGGGCTCTATTATATTAACATTTCAGGCAACAACATAATTGCTAGCTTAAAATTATTGACCGTTAACTTTTCTAAACCAATTATATTTATTATTTGGTGGTACAAAAAAGTAATTCAGTATATGCAAAAAGTGCTAATCATTTAAACAGAACATTTTTGGGTGAAGAACTGATCCTAGTTGGTTATAAACAGATATAGAGAAACAAAGAATTTTCTCTCGCTCTCTCCTCTGTCTCTCTCTGTCATTATATATACATATAGGTCTATATAATATATGTATATATGAACATATGAATAATAGCTATAAAGTTTTATTTTTTCCAAAAACTATAGACAAAAAATTATCATATTTTTCTTCTACTAGCTATTATTTAAGGGAAATATGTACACTGTATTTAATGTAGCTGACCACACACTAATCACATGCTAAAGCCTACTATGTACTAATAAGATACTATAGTATACTCTACACTAATTATTACCTTTACTATAATTTATTACAAGGTCCAAGGAATATATAAGTAAAGAATTTTACATCTGTAGTGTGATAGAAGTCTGTTTTTTTCTGACATCACATGTAAAATTGAAGAGAACAAATGAGATGGAGAGAAAACGTAATTAAGAATTTCCTTGAATATACATTCCAGTTCTCCTCTAGAGTTGAACACACTCTAGATAAAATTAAACAATAATCGACTGTTTGATACTTGAAGCAATTGCTGATTTTTAAAAAATAAAAATTTGCTCTTTGAAATTTTTCACTAAAATAAGGGATAAAATACATATTAAAGCACAGCTTTCTATGTTCATAAGGGATATTGGCCTGTAGTTCTCTTTCTTTTTTGGATCTTTACCTGGTTGGGTGTGATGCTAGCTTCGTAAAATGTGATGCTAGCTTCGTAAAATGATTTGGGAAGAATTCCATCTTTCTCAATTGCCTGGAATACTTTCAGTAGGATTAGTATCAGCTCCTCCTTGTACGTTTTGTAGAATTCTGCTGGAAAGCCATTCGGTCCAGGGCTGTTTTTGATGGGTACTTTTCATATGACAGAGTCAATTTCCTGGGTTGTTACTGGTCTATTTAGTGTCTCAATGTCTTCTTGTTTTAACCTGGGTAGGTTGTACGATGTCAGAAAGTGCTCCAGTTCATCTAAGTTATCAAGTTTGTTTCCAAATAGGTGTACATAGTAATCTCTGATAATCCTTTGTATTTCTTCAGGGTCAGTTGTGATTTGATCTTTTGTATTAGTGATTGTGTTTATTTTGGCTTTTTTTCTCTTTTTCTTGGTCATTCTGGCTAGGGGTCCAACAATCTTGCTATTTCTTTCAAAGCAACAGCTTTTGTTTTATTAATGTTTTCTATAATATTTTGTCTTCCATGTCCCATATATGGGCTCTTATTTTTGTGATTTGAATCCTTCTGCTAAAGTTGGGGTTTTGGTGGTCTTCCCTTTCCAGCAACCTCAGGTGATTTGTTAGGGTCTTCACTTGTGATCTTTCCATTTTCTTTATGTTTGCTCGTGAACATAGATGCAAAAATCCTCACCAAGATTCTAGCAAATAGGATTCAAAAACATGTCGCAAAAATTATTCACCATGACCAAGTAGGCTTCATCCCCAGGATGCAGGGCTGATTCAACATTCACAAGACCATAAATTTCATTAAATACATCAACAGATGTAAAAACAAGAACCACATGATTATCTCCTTAAATGCAGAAAAAGCTTTAGATAAACTCCAGAATCCCTCAAAAAGTAAGTGCCATCTACAACAAACCCACAGCTAACATATTGTTAAATGGACAGAAACTAGAAACATTTCCCCTGGAGCAAGACAAGTCTACCCCCTCTCACCCCTCTTGTTCAGTATTGTGTTGGAAGTCCTAGCTCAGGTAATTAGACAAGAGAAGGAAATCAGTGGTACCCAAAAGGAAAAGAGGAAATCAAGTTATCCCTCTTTGCTGATGATATGATCCTACACCTTGAAAATCCAAGAGAATCTGTCAAAAATCTCCTTGCACTGATAAAGGACTTTGGCAAAGTCTCAGGGTACAAAATAAACGTGTAAAAGACAGTTGAATTACTATACACCAACAACAATCAGGCAGAGACCCAAATAAAAAGCACAATTCCATACACAACAGCCAACCAAAAAATGAAATACCTCAGTATCTTCCTAATCAGAGAAGTGAAAGACCTTTACAATGCTGAAAGAAATCCAAGAAGACACAAACAAATGGAAAAATATTCCATGCTCATGGATAGGAAGAATCAACATTTTTAAGATGTCCATCCTACCAAAGGCAATCTAAAGATTCAACGCAATACTCATTAAGTTACCAACATCATTCTTCTCAGACCTGGAAATGACAATACAGAAATTCATATGGAAACATAAATGACTATAAATAGCCAAACAATTCTTAGTAAAAGAAACAAAGCAGGAGGTATCACACTTCCAGACTTCAAACTTTACTATATGGCTACAGTAATCAAAACAGCCTGGTATTGGTATAAGAACAGACACATAGACCAATGGAACAGTATAGAGATTCCAGAGGAAAAGCCTCAATTCCTCAACCAACTCATCTTTGACAAAGCCTCCAACAACAACCACTGGGGAGAGGAAAACCTATTCAGTACCTGGTGCTGGGAAAGTGGCTGACCCTACCTATCACCATACACAAAAATTAACTCTTAATGGATCAAAGACCTATACATAAAACCTCAAACTGTAAATTCTTAGAAAGCACAGGAGACACCCTTATGGAACTTGGAACTGGGAACCAATTCTTATTAAGAACCCTAAAGGCCAATATCTTAAGAAATCAGATAGACAAGTGGGACCTCATCAAATTAATGAGCTTCTGAAAAGCAAATGAAGCCATCAAGAGAGCAGGGAGATAGTACACAGAATGGGAACAAAATATTTGCCAACTGTCTATCTGACAAAGGCCTAACATCTAGAATCTACAAGGAACCCAAATATGCCGAAAGCAAAAAGAAAAAAAAAATATGAAAAAAACCAGCCCCTTCAAAAAGTGGGCAAAAGACATGAATAGACACTTCTCAAAAGAAGATATATGGACAGCCAGCAGACACATGAAAAAGTACTCAGCCTCACTCATCAGCAGAGAAATGCAAATCAAAGCCACATAGAGACACCACCTAACTCCTGTAAGAATGGCCATCATTAAAAAACAACAGATGCTGGCAAGGATGTGGAGAAAAAGGAACGCTTCTACACTGCTGGTGGTAATGCAGACTAGTACAACCTCCTTGGATGACAGTGTGGCAATTTCTGAAAGAACTAGAAATTGACCTTCCATATGACCCAGCAATTCCCCTACTGGGAATATACCAGGAGGAACTCAAATTATTCTATGAAAAATATACCTGCACACGTATGTTTCTTGCAACTCTATTCACAATAGCAAAAACATGGAACCAACCGTGTTGCCCATCGAAGCTGGATTAAATTTTTAAAAATGTGATACATATATACAATGGAATATTATGCAGCCATAAAGAAGGACAAATATATTGACTTTGTAGCAACTTGGATGGATTTGGATTCGATCATACTCAGTGATTTATCACAGAAACAAAGAGCTGAGTTCCATATGTTCTCACTCATAAGATGACCTTGAATAATTATAATGCTATAAGAAAGCGATTGGCAGTAGTGGAAAACTGTCAGGGGAGGGAGGGTGGGGTATTGGCAGTTGAGGGAAACTGCTAGGGGATAGAGGGGAATACCTCAACAACAAGGGTACTTGAGTGATCAATGTTTATATACCTAACCCTAAACTGTACCCCACATCTTTATAATAATTTTAGGAAAAAAAGAAGCACAGCTTTTCATCATTTATGTTTATTTTGATAATAAAATATCATTCTTGCATTATGACAATGATGTTGATGGCTGAGGATGCAGAATGACAAAAAGGTAATCACATTATAGTGATGACACTTTCTCCACATTTGAAGGATGAGAGTGTGTATGTGTTTGTGTCTGTTTCTCTTTCTCTTTCCTTGTCTCTGTCAATCTGCCAAAATAGGTGATAGAGGGTAGGTGCCAATGCCCTACTTTACAAATTTGCATATTTCTGGTCATTTCAGATAAAAATGTTCCATTTAAATAAAATTATCTCATGGATAAATAGAATTGTTAAATATTAGTTAGGCTTATAGAAAAAAATTCTCAAAATTTGAGCTTAAAAGTTAGGGTGTCTTTCTCTATACTAACAATTAACTACATGAAAAAGATATTTGAAACAATCTCATTTTTAAAAGCATCAGAAAGAATAAAATAGTTAGGAATAAAAGTAACCAAGAAAGTGGACAACCTGCACACTGGAATCTACAAAATATTGATGAAATAAATTAAAGGAGCCACAAATAAATAAAAGACATCTTCTGTTCATAGGTTGCAAGATTTACTATTGTTAAAATGCCCATGCTGTCCAAATCTATCTACAGATTTAGTGCTACTCTCATCAAAATCCAATGTTGTTTTTAACAGAAATAGAAAAAAAATCCAAAGATTCACATGAAACCATAAACAATGCAAAGAAGACAAAGCAATCTTGGGAAAGAAGAGCAAAGCAATAGACATTATAGCTCCTAACTTCAAAAGATGTGATCTGACAATCAAGTTTACAAACAAACTTATTCTAGAAAAAATGCTACATACCTCATTGCTGAATATCACTATAGCCACCTTCAAAGTACTCCCCTTGGGAAGCTATGTACCAACACCAGTGCCTGGTCCACCTGTCAAAGAAATTTTGGAACTCTTTTTCTCAAATCGCCATCAGAGCTGTCATTGTATATACATACAATAAAATATTATTCAGTCTCAAAAAAGAATAAAATTCTTACACTTGACATAACATGGATCTGGAAGACAATCTACTACATGAAATAAATCAGTCATAAAACAGACACTGCATAATTCCATTACATGAGGTATCTAAAAATACTGAAACTCTTAAAGTCAGAGAATACAATAGTGATTGGCAGGAGTTGGAGGTTGGGGAAATGAGGAATTTTTATTCAATGGATATTAAGTTAAACTCCCATTAAATGTTCTTACTACAAACAATAAAACAAATAAAAACAACAAAGGGACACAAGAAGACTTTGAAAGTGTTGAATGTCTATATTACCTTGATTGTGGTGATGTATCACAGGTATTTGCATATGTCCAAACTCATCAGGTTGTACACATTATATATGTGTGGTTCTTTGTATATCAATTATACCTCAATAAAGCTGTTACAAATTAGTTACAATAAAGTGTTTTCAGTAATTTTATTGCCATATTTCAAGTCCAAATACTACAAGTTAACTAAAAATTCTCTGTACTAATATATCTGTAGCTCATTTTAGATGAAGAAATACAATAAGATCAACAAATTAAATATCCTCTCAGAGTTGGATAACATAAAGTGTGTTCCTGATTCTAGTTATTTATTGAGATGTCAATAGCCAAAATATTTTTTTCTATTACTACCATCACCCACAAAAAGAATATGTATATTTCTCTTATAGGAACTGTGATTTTAAGAAATATTGATTCTGGAAAACTATATTTTGAAACCAGCAAGTAATAAAATATATTGCAACATAATAAATGGAACATCTCATTTTCTAGCTAATGATATTCCCAAAGACACTTTTTATCTACCTATAGCATATGCCGTATTGGGGAAGAGGTGGAGGGAGTGGCCGAAGAGATTTAAAACATGGTCAAAGATTATTTGAATGGCTTTTATAACTGCTTAAGTGTTTGCACAACTACAAAGTTTAGGAGCCAGGGATAATGAGAAATTACTTAATCGGTACAAAATACATTAATTGAGCAATGGACACTGAATAGTCCTGACTTTACCACTACCAATCTGTGCATTAACAAAATTACTCTTGTACCACGTAAATTTATTCAAATAATAAAATACTTAAAGATTAAGATTGTGTATTTACAGTGAGAGAAAAAATAAACACAAATGTAACCATACTTCTAAAGAAAACTTCAAAGTTTTAACGATATAACAGCATTAGTATTCAATAAAAGCAGATGAATTCAGTTCTTTTATCTAAGTGAATGAATAAAATATTCAGTTCCCCAAGGTATTAGATCAAGATATTTTGTGATGACATAATAAAAATGTCCTTTTGCAAGGTAGAGTAGTGACTGGGCCCTAGAAAAACAAAGGCATACTTAAGTATTTAATGTAATGAGTAAAACCAATAAAAAAGTATTTCTTGTTCAAAGAAATAATGGGTAGTAAGTCACTTCTGTCTGCATAATGTTGGCTTGCATAAATGAAAATGTTTGAAATAAAAAGTCTTATATCTGCCCTATTTAATTTGTAAAGTCATTTTGCACATGTAAATATCAATAGCATTTTCTATATATTTTAGTCATGTAATATTTATTTAAAAATTGTCCTAAAGTATAAAATTTCCATAAAATTTACCTTAAAGGGTATTTTCTAGTTTTCTTAATCAGTATCTTTAAAAGAAACAATGGCAGTATATTTTTAAAAAATTATTGGAGTATCTGTTAGTAACATTTTGAACTGTGCACAGTATTATCTTTCCAGCAAGATCTTAAATTTTCTCTTTTCTTCCGAATATTTTCATCCTAATACAATATTTCTTTTTTTTTTTTTTTTTTGAGTTGGAGTCTACTCTGTTGCCCAGACTGGAGTGCAGTGGTAGCTCCTGGCCACCGCAGCCTCGACCTGCTGGGCTCCGGCGATCCTTCCGCCTCAGCCTTACGAGTAGCTGGAACTACAGGCGTGCACTATCACACCCGGCTAATTTTTTGATTTATTGTAGAGATGAGGTCTCACCAAATTGCTCAGGCGGGTCTCACCAAGTTGCCCAGGCGGCTCAAGCAATCCATTCACCTCAGCCTCCCAAAGCGCGGGATTACAGGCTGAGCCACCGAGCCCAGCCTAATACAATATTTCTTACAACTACCAACTCTCTTCAGTATTGTTGAACCATAAACTTTACCTTCCATGAAGTGACCTAAATGAAAACAGTCTATGTAGCTG
>NW_006953707.1:0-5850 GCF_000164805.1 Carlito syrichta
CTTCTCTCTGTAGGCAGAACAAGATTCCCATTTATGTCCCAGCATTACCGATAAGATTGGGAACAAAAATAAACTTTCTATTAACCAGAGTTCTCCCAAACAGCTTTCTCTCTACAATTCACAAAAGTGGCTTTTTCATCTTATATCTAAAACTACTCTGTCACCAACTGATTTTGACTCTTGATAATTTCATTCAAGATGTTAGGGTTTTATGTTAATCTCATTAATTTCACCTTCTGATAGAATTTGTTCCTAGAACTAAGGTCAACACAAAGATTGCTATTATCTGGTTAGGACTGCCCAAGAGGTCAGAAGAGTGTACAAACACAAAACCTGCTGACTTCGGAATCCTAGCTACTCTGTGATTCCTGCTGTGAGACGCAATGGAGCAACTTTGTCCCTTGTTTTCTGGAGGCTTGGGATTCCACACTTCCATATTGCTTTCATATTGACCTAGAGGGCCACTTGGAGAGACTCTACTCTGGTTGTTGTGCTGAGAGGGGATCATGAGGTAGGAATACATTCATAGACTCCTTTTCCCTAGAGCTTTTTTGAGGTTTCACTTAGAAATAACCATTTATTGACCTATCTCTACAATAGGATACCGTGATATGAAAGTTTGTTCATGCAAAACTCACATTGAAACATAATCCCAAATGTGACAGCATTCAGAAATGGGGTCTTTAGGAGGTCCAGGTCCTCAAGTTTCAATATCAGCTATGCTCACGAGTAAAGGCATATCTAACAAGTTGGGATGGGTAAGAAGGGCCCAGTTCTTTCTTACAGTTGTATATTTTCTTTTGGGGTTTACAACTTTGCTGTGCCTCCGTACCTAAAGTGTAAATGGAATGATGTCACCCCACCATTTCCTGTGTTTTTCCCAGGATGCTATCCCATCTTACATGATTTTGTGCTGTTACTTCTTAGTTCTTCCGTTTTGCTCTGCTTTTCCTATTTCTCATATGATTCTCCCAGATCGAAACAGTTTCCTTTTTACAGTGAATTCACATACCTAGAAGTTTTGCAATGTGTTATTTACTTTTTGTGGGCATATGCCTTCTTTGTGTTGAAGAATATTAAGTATGCAGGTAATTTTTAAATTATTTTCTGTAATTCATGCATTTCCATGATCTCTAACAGATTCCTTTTTTATTGATTGTTTCTAACTTAGATATATTCCCCTTATGAATCTCTGCCACCCATTCCATATCTGATGTCCCATAAGGACACTTGGATTACCATTCTGTCATCATTGCTGCATGGAACAGCCCCTTTCTCTTTCTAAACATCATAAGAAGATACACAATAGTGACATCACTGGGGAACCTGACACTAAACACCCAAGAGCAGCCCCTTCACTAGATTCAGCACAAAAAATGATTGAAGAGAGATTTCTTTCTGAAGAGATGCCAGACCCACCCTGCTTCTACTCACACACTTGCCCAAATTTTAAGGCTGACTATGTTTTACATTAGCCGGTGAAGCTCCTTAGTCATTGGTTTTGGACACACCACACTGCAACATGCCACAGACTAGAGGCTGTCCCTGCTCCACCACAGAGTGGGAAGACCATTTCAATGCCCATGCTGGTATGATTAAAAGTGTGCAAGGTCTGTCTACAGCCAATATTTGGAAACAAAGTGTTCTAAAGTCAGGGAAATGCTGTGAAGTCGCTCGAGCATCAAGCAGATGTCACTATGGTCACTGAGGAAACCCAAGGTGATCCATTGCCAGTTTGGAGATCTAGTTTTAAAAATCTCCACTCTGTCTTCCAGGGACTCCTCTCTGACTCTTTTGTCTGGCTTGCCTCAAGGGTCATTGCCATATGCCCTCACTGTCTGCTGGAGAGCCCTGCATGGCAAAGAACTGAGGGTGGCTTGAAGCCAGAATTGGTGAGAATTTTCATCTTCATCTCAAACAGGTAACATTACCTTCACAGACTGGTTAAATGCCAAATACCATTCATATCACAAAATATTCCCTTTTTTGAAAAACTGGATTTAACTATGTTCAAACTCTTGAAAACAGAAAGCACAAAAAGTACAACAATGCATTTTTATTTTGCCACTTAATCCAAATGCTATCATGGAGTGATTACAACAATATTTACATTGCTGGAAAATACGTATTTCCCACATGTAGAGTACAAGATGTACTGTATTTGGTACAGTGATACACGTAGAGAAAGCTGTCATGAAATATACAATGCATCCATTCATGAAAAACAATATTTAACTACTGAAAATTTATTAGCTACAACCCCTCAAACACACTCATGTCCGCACACTAGTACATGGTATCATTGCCACTAGTTCAGCATGTTTGTAGCCAAAACTAAGAACTGGAAAATGTGTAATTAAAAGAATTTAGAAATAAATAAATTCAATTCAGGAGATTGCCTTTGTTAAATGAAATGAAGAAATGTCATTATGTAGCTAGGAGATGTGGCAAAAGCTTGGCAGGTAATGCTATGTCTGTATGTTTTCTTGTCTGTATTTCCTATTTCTAAATATGGAAAAAATGAACACAGGCACTAGTAGCAATATGAGACTCATGAATAAAAGGATGCAGAGAATCTGGGACCAGAGGTGTATTTGAAATCAGAAGGTGCAGAATGAGAACGGATCCTCTACAGGGATGAACATATGACTGGATGTATTCCTGCAGTCAGGGTTCCCTTTCAGCCGCCTGATAAGGAGTTTCTCCTATTCCAATTCCTTTCACATGCAGAGAGAGGCAGTGCCTGAGTAAGTTTCCAGGCACAAGCAAGGATGAGAAGGAGTCAGGTCAAGCCAGTAATGGCATGCAACTCTTCCCTCACTCTCTCACTGGGAAGGTGGCCATTCTCCCGTCTCCTGTCCTCCAAAGTCTTCTGCCTCAAGCCCGTACTTTTGGAGCAGGTCAGCTGTGTGGCAGGCTCTGGAGAGAGGGGTTGCAGAGAGTGGACAAAGGCAGGTGAGACACTTAGCTCCGAAATTCCAGGTCGCGAGACAAGTCTGGAATGGTAGGTGTGTTTGGAGCGAGTGGGAAAGGCCCGTGAAAGAAGGGAAGGTCAGGGAGCAACCAAGAGGGACCTGGAGCTTAGAAAAGAGCAGCTGCCTGCTATGACTCCCAGAACAGACTCTCCTGGCCAATGGAAGTTTCAGCTCAGCATCTCCTAGGTAAAGTTGGGTCTCAGAGATACCCTGCTGAGTCCTTGAATGCCAGATTTCTCTTCTGGGGGTCCCTGTTATTTGCGTGGAAAGGGGTTGTGGGGTTTGAAGATGTGCCATACTTCTCTTAGGGTGGTGCTCATCTACAAAAATTGCCCCCTCCTACTCTGCCCGGACAGTCTAGAGAAGCGATCTAGGTCCCAGTACCACCACACGTCGGGCTGCTCCTGGACTCCCAGCCACGTGCACAAACACACACACATCCCTGCGCATGGTCCTTCTCCGAAGACTCAACCAAAAACACATGACAACAAAGAATTTCCCATCAGAAACCGTTTTATTAAGAGGGTCAAACCACGAAAAAAAAAAAGTCCCTACACAGCCTCTGAAGGCACTAGGTCTCCCTGGGCATTTGAGCAAACGCACAGGGGTGATTGTCCAGCAATGTGTCACAGAAATCTATAAAAGCGCTTCAGCGAAACCAATCTGTGGGCTTCCAGGCGCCGCGGGATTGTCACAAAGTCAGCACGACCAGCTGGCAACTGCACGAAGGATTCGCCGCCAAAGAGACTGGCAGAGTCGGGTATTGGCCGCCGGGGTCTCAGGGAGGTCGATGGCGGGCAGCGCCTCGGTGATCAGAGGTGCCAGGCTCCAACCATGTGTTCCCGGAGTGCGAGGAGCCGGGCTAGGGAGGGCTCTGGGATTGGCATCCGTCGGGCTCCCGATGAGCGGCTCCAGTTTCTGCCTCTCTTCCTGTAATGACCTGCGTGTCGTCGGATCTGAGGTTGAGAGCTCTGCGGCTGAGGCCTCCCCGTCTAGCCTAGAGGGGTCAAAGCCCGGCGGCCAGGGCCCACAATCCTCGGGGTTCAGACCTGTCAGCTTCTGGGGTCCTGGTTCCAAGGCTGAGGAATTCCTGGCGCCCTGCACGTCGCGGGGAGAGCGCCGCAACATCGCCATCTCGTGGCTGCTCCACCTTTTGCAAGAAGGAATAACTGGGCTTATGAAGATTCCTGTCGCCATTGGGGGCTTTTTATACTCCTGGTGCAGAAAAGGTAAGCTGGAATGGAGAAGGAGTCTGCTGGGTGGGGATGGGCAATTCCGGAGCTAATTGCATCAGAGGACCCTCCCCAGATGCAATCAGATGGAGCCCATGCAATCATCTCAGAGGAAACTGTCCAAAGACGTATGATCCTGATGCGAGATGACATCCGCATTGGAACCAAAGCTTAGGCGCCAAGGGGGAAGATGTGGGGGAAAGTACTTTGGAGAACAAGGATCTGCCTGAAGCGGAGGAAATCCTCAATCCTTCTTCGAGCTCTGCTGCAGAGACTGAAAGGCAAGTCCCCAGGAGGTGGAATGCTTGGAGAAGAAGTCAGAGGGATACCTCAGAGGGATGTGCCTTGTGGTGGAACAGAGGGCAGTGCTTAGGAGACCTTCACTGTCTTCCTGGGGATTTCTGCAGCCCAGTGGCTCAGTGTCAAAATCTTCATTTTCCGGAGCTTTCTGAGTCATAACAAGAAGCCAAAGTCAAGACTCCAGTGGCTGAGCTTCAGAGCTCTTCTGCGCCTTTCTAGAAGAGTGACCCTCAGTGATTTGTCAAATTTTTGAACGGTAAAAAAAAAAAAAACCCTGCTATGTTATGAAAACCAATGGGTGGTTAAGTTGGACCAGTCGGCTTCACGGACACAATTCCATGGTGGAAGTTCATTTCTAGACCGTTCCTGGCAGAAAGAAATGTGCTCCATGATGACTCTCATCATGATCCTCAATCTGATGGTAGTTGAAGCACAGCAATTCATGAGAATGGAGTCAACAATTTTTGCAAGACACTTTGTAGAAGTGGACATCACTCCATATCACATTAATTGGATACAAAGGTAGGTAACACATCTCTGTGAAATATTGTAAAGACCTCATCATATCTCCAGAAAGGAAAGTCAGCACACACAGGTCATTTTGAATACAGACTTCTCCAGGATCCTTGTGGTTGCTCATTTGAAGATGAGAAAATCAGAGTGTGAGCATGATGCATCCCCTTTCCCATCACTGGAAGTGTGTTTGGAATTGAGGGAAACCACATGCTGATAAAAACGAGAAAATTTTAAAAAATAGAACCAAAGTAAGACAATGACAGAATGAGTAGATACTGAAGAAAGAAAATGAGAAATGGCATGTTTTGGAATGTTTATGGGGAAAATGTGGAAGCCTTATCTCTGAGCGAAAGATAGCAAAAGGGTGAAGACTGTGGCATGATATCTAGGTGGTTGGAAGGGTGGGGCAGGCATAAATAGGTTTGAACCCAGTGACAGCTAGAAAGCCCTGAGGGGGCAATGTACAGCTTGCCTGTGTTATAAGAGGCACAAGCAAGAAATCGCTCTATATTCAGAAATAGCCATGGATCCTGCTGGGGTTCCAGACCAAACACAAGAGCTCCTCTGCCACTGGAAGTCTCCGTGGCAACATGCGAGGAGGGACTCTGGCTGTCTTCTGCCCACCACAAGAGGAAAGTCTTTTCCTAGCTCCATGCTACAATGACCAAAATACATGCAAGGATGAGAGATCTGCCTTCCCTTTAGCCCTCCACCACAAGCATCTATGAGGGGCAAACCCCCAAAACTGGAATTATCTTTTTGAGGGTGGGCACCTTGTAGTACAGGCTTTCCCCACTAGGTAAGTGCTCTAGGAGCACAACAAAATG
>NW_006953708.1:0-672 GCF_000164805.1 Carlito syrichta
CCTGCAGAAGGTGGAGCAGCCAGGCGATGGCGATGTTGCGGCGCTCTCCCTGCGGTGTGCAGGGCGCCAGGAATTCCTGAGCCTTGGAACCAGGACCCCAGAAGCTGCCAGCTCTGAACCCCGGGGATTGTGGGCCCTGGCCGCCCCGCTTTGACCCCTCGAGGCCAGACCGGGAGGCCCCAGTCGCAGAGCTCTCAACCCCAGATCTGACGACAGGCAGGCGCCTACAGGAGGAGAGACAGAATCTGGAGCCGTTCATCGGGAGCCCCACTGATGTCAGTCCCAGAGCCCTCGCTCGCCCGGCTCCGCCCACTCCAGGAACACATGGCTGGACCTGGCAACTCTGATCACGGAGGCTCTGCCGACCATCGACCTCCCTGGGACGCCGCCGGCCAACACCCGACTCTGCCAGTCTCTTTGGCGGCGGATCCTTCGTGCAGTTGCCAGCTGGTCGTGTGCCTTCGCGACAATCCCGCGGCGCCCGGGAGCCCACAGATTGATTTCGCTGGAGCGCTTCATTTATAAATTTTCTGTGACATTTTGCTGGACACTCACCCTTGTGCCTTTGCTCAAATGCCCAGGGAGACCTAGTGCCTCCAGAGCCTGTGTAGGGACCTATTTTTCGTGGTTTGACCCTCTCAGTAAAACGGTTTCTGATGGGAAATTCTTTGT
>NW_006953709.1:0-396 GCF_000164805.1 Carlito syrichta
CGAGATAGGAGTAGTAAAAGAAAAGTTAGCCAGGCTCAGTGACTCAGCCTGTAATCCTGTGCTTTGGGAGGCTGAAGTGAGTTTATTTCCTGAGTCTGTGGGTTCGAGACCTACCTGGGCCACTTGGCGAGACCTCATGTCTACAATTAAAAAAAAAAAAAAATCAGCCCGGCGTGGTAGCACATGCCTGTAATTCTGGCTACTTGGAAGGCTGAGGTGGAAGGATCGCCGGAGCCCAGCTGGTCGAGGCTGCAGGGGCTGGGAGTGGCCACTGCACTCCAATCTGGGCAACAGAGTGACACTATGACTCAAAAAACAAAAACAAAAACAAAAACAAAAAAAAGAAAAGAAAAGTTAAGAGGAGTTAAGTGAGTTGCTGTATTTTGCTTTCTTTTG
>NW_006953710.1:0-589 GCF_000164805.1 Carlito syrichta
ACTGTCCTGGAGTTTTCACATTGCCTTCAGAATAATGCCATTTTCATCTTAATCCTATCATGCTAGAAAACAATTTGTAAGGCAAATGAATACACTCACTCAAGCATAAGAGTTGGACTTCTCACAGACTTTCCGAACAAAGCAGATGGCTAAAAACAGGCACAGTCTGTACTAGACTATTTATTTGCCCTTTTCCTAGAGCAGCTATCAGACTTGTCTTAGATTGGAGGTTAAAAGCCATGGAGATCTATTCATAGACCTGGGATGAGCTGACTTGGAGGTGAGCGTGGCCAGAGTCCCATAAACCACAAGGCATCGGACAGACACACTACTAGACACAAACACTGGATCACTTCACTGGATGAAACTACCAGTCCTGTCAATACTTTGGGTTTGGGGGGAATGTGACCTCCGGTGCTTGTGGACTGCTGAGCTGGGCTTCCAGCATGTAGGATGCACTTTCTGGACTTAAGAGGGGCCTAAAATGCTGACAAAACCCACATGACCAGGAGCCAATGACTGAAACCAAAACCAGCTAGTCACTTCAAGAGGAGGCAGATACTACCACCAGCAGGATCCAGTCGTTCTG
>NW_006953711.1:0-5948 GCF_000164805.1 Carlito syrichta
AAATAAAAATTAAAAGAGGAAAAAAATCAAGGAATACTATTCCACTGTATGAATATACACAATTATCTATTATGAATAAATCTTATATAAACATTTATGTACAAATCTTTGTGTAAATATATATTTTAATTCTTTTTGGAGAAATATTCAGGAGTGGAATGACTAGATCATATGGTAGATATGTGGGTGACTTTTAAAAACAATAAATTGCTCAGCAGTTTAAAAAAAAGAAAAAAAGAAATGTGATTGTTTATGCCTGTAATGAGATTCTTACAAAGTTTTTTATTTGTTTGTTTATGTTCTTTCAACTTTTCGTTTGATGTATGTGTGTGTTTTCAAGTTTGCAGTAGTGATGTATTCTGTGTTGATTCTGTATTCTCCTTTTCTTTTGGGAAGTGCATGGTCATTCTTTTTTTCTTCTTCTTTATTCTGTGCTTAATACCATTTTAAACACTTTCTGTAGAGCTGGTCTGGATGCTGCATAATCGCTTAGGCATTGGATGTCTGGGAAAGATTTTAATTCTCCAACACTGATGAAGCTGATCTTGGCTGGGTAGGAAAATATTTGTTGAAATTGTTTATCTTTTTGAACTTTGATTATTGGACTCCAGTCCCTTCTAGCTTGTAGTATTTCTGCTGATGGGTCTGCTGCTGTTCTGATTGGTTTTCCCTGATAGGTAGTTTGATTTTTCTCTCTTGCTGCCTTTGGGATTATTGTGTGTGTGTGTGTGTGTGTGTGTGTGTGTGTCTACTTTGTGTAGGCAAATTACTATGTGTCTAGGGGTTGGTCTTTTTCTTTGAGGTCTTGTGGGGTTCTCTGTATCTCTTGTGTTTGGATGGTCACATCTCTGGTGAAATGGGGAAAGCTTTTTTGGATAGCTTCCTGGAATACTTATCCAAGGTGTTCTCCCTTTCCCTTTCTTCTTCTGGGATACCAATCAGGTGTAGGTTCTGCCTCTTTATAATTGCATGTCTCTTGGAGGCTTTGTTCTTCCTTTCTTTCTGAGTTTTCTTTCTATGTTTTTTCCAGATCAAGTTAATTCCATATTTTGGTCTTGAAGTTTTGAGATTATCTTCTTCTTGATTAATTCTGCTTTTCGTGCTTGTCATCTTGTTATTTATTTCCTGGAAGAAAATTTTTATTGCCCACATCTCTGTTACAAGTTCTTTCAGTGTTGCATCTTGTTTTTCTTGTGTCTTATTCACTCTTTCCATCCATTCCCTAAGCCCTGTTGTATTCTAGGGCTAGTCATTGGTGACTTCCATTGTTTGGTCTCTGAGGTCTGATTTTTCAGACATTTTCTCTTTGTTACACTGGGAATTATCTGTGTTCTGTTGATTTTTCCTCATTTGTTACCGATCTCTTTTTTTTCTCTTTAGTTCCATTATTCAGTGACAGTGGAACAGGCTTTCACTTCTGATGTTTGCTCATCCCTTTATTCTTCCCTAGTTTCTGAATTTCTTCTATTTTGAAACAGGACTGTGGATGGGAAGCTTCCTGTCTCTTGTAGTCTTGAGATTAGAAAATGGTGGTAAATGGGGAGCTAAAATTCAGAAACTACTTGCAGGTCACAGTGTTCACTGATTGTGATATGGGTTCCTTTAGACCCACTCCCCACCATCACTCTATATGATGAGGCAATGGGTATGTGTGCGTACTCCCTGAATCCAAGATAAGGAACAGCAATAAGGAGAATAGAGAAAAGGCAGAATAAAATAAAATGGACAAAAATAAAGGAAATTTTAAAAACACAGAAAAACAAAAGCAGAAACCAAAGCTAAAAGAAAATACACATACACACAAACAAAAACAAACTGGGGAAAAACCGAAGCAAGCAAGCAAACAAAAAAAGCAAAAAATAGGAAAACCAAACGCTCACACATGCCCAACACAAAATGAAAGGAGATGACAAAGAGTTCAAATCAAACCCTCACACATACATTAAATTAAAAAAAGAGAACAAAAACAAAAAAACAACTAAACCAAAAACACCTGAAAGATGAACTCTCAATCATTTACATACACACATAAACAGAAAAACAAAAATGAAAGAAGAAAGACAAAAAGAAAAAGAAAAAAATATGGGGGGAATGCAGATAGAACCTTCACATACACACTCATATACAAAGGTTAAAAAAAATTAAAAAGAAAAAACCCTGCCCTCTTGTGGCTGGTTCTGTAATTGTTCCTCTCAACTCCTCACTGGTAAGCCCATCTGCTGTCTCCTGCAGAGCTGTGGCCTTATTCACAATCTCCCTAGTGTCTGGCCAGGGAAGGAGAAAGAGGTGTTGAGGGAGGGTAGAGCTTCAGTCCTCCCATCCCACTCTCAAATGGTCGGGGGGATCTTCCCTGTTGGGGAGGTCCAGTATTGTCTCTTCCTCAGGTGCTAGTGGGAGGTGCCCCAGCCAGGCTCATCCTGGAGTAGAGTCCTCCTATCACAGCTGACTTCCAGGCTCCCTCTGGGTTCCTCCTTCTCAGTCATGCCCCAGCCATGTGGGTCTGACATTCAGTGGATTGCTGGGGAAGAGGGGGTTGGGTCAGCTCTGGATTCACCGCTGATCTCTTCTGAGGTCTTCCTTATCCTTTTCTGGTCACACCCTTTGTCCCAGGGTTGAATCAGTATAGGGGTGGGGCACCTGAGATTAAGTACTCATCCTGTCCCTCTGGAGTTTTTGCTGTCAAGGTATTCCTTCTTGGTCATAATCAATCCCTGGGTAGTCAATCTATCAGTCACAGAGATTGGGTCTGTTAGTAAGTTAATTCACAAGGGTGGATAAAGTTGAACAACTATTTTCTATTCAAGTGAAACTCTCCCACATGTACACATTCATAGCTTCATTTAAAAAGAATTTGGAAGCAACCTAAATATCTACCAAGAGTAAAATGAATAAATAAATTGTGATGGGTACTCACATCTAACAACAACAACAGCAACAACAAAATGAGTTGTAGCTCTCTAGGCCTGACAGCACTGGCACCATCTAGTTACCTATTAGAAATGTAAATTATCAGGTCCTAACTTAGACTCACAGAATCAGGAAATTTGGAGGTTGAACTCAGTAAACTGTGTATTTTCAAGCCCTTCAGGTAATTTAGTGTACACTAAAGTCTGAGAATCACTGAACTAGAACAATAGCAATAGCAACATAGATTAGTCTCCCCAAAATAATACAGGACAAAAAGCCATGTGTAAGATAATACATCCAAATGATACCATTATATAAAATGTTTAAATATATACTACATTATTATAATTCTCGTGAACTCATACAAATGAAGTTGCAAAGTCAAATGAAAATGCATGGGAATGAAAACTACTAAATTCAGGTTGGTGGTTGCCTCTGGGTCAGGAACAAGTGGGATATACAGTCCTCAGGGGTATACAGGGGACTTCAACTATATTGATAATATGTTGTTCCTTAAATGATTTATAGTATCATTATTTAAAACATTTTATAAGTTTTTAAGCAGTAAAACCTATAACATGAAATTTACCATCTTGACCATTTTTTACATGTACAGTTCAGTAGTCTTAAGTATATTCACACTGTTGTACAACAGATCTCCAGAACTTTCCCATCTTGCAAAGTATCGACTCCCTGCTCCCTGATCCTCACCCCTAGTCTGGTAATCACCATCCTACTTTCTGTTTTTATGAATTTGACTACTTTAGATACATCATATAAGTGGAATCATACAGTATTGTATCTCTTTGCAACTGGATTATTTTCCTTAGCATAATGTCCTCAAGTTTCATTCATGTTGTAGCATGGCTCAGAATTTCCTTCCTTTTTAAGGCTAATGATATTCTCTTAAGTGTATATGCCACATTTTCTTTATCAGTTCATCCACTGATGATTTAGGCTTCTTCTACCTCTCGACTACTGTGAATAATACTGCAATAGACATGGGAGTGCATATATCTCTTTGAGATCCTGCTGTCAATTATTTAGAATATACATCCAGAACTGGGATTGCTGGATGATATGGTAGTTCTATTTTTAATTTTAAAAAGACAGTTAATACAATATTCCATAGTGGTTACACCATTTTAAAATCCCATCAAAAGCGTTCAAGCATTCCAATTTCTCCACATCCTCACCAACACTTTTTTTTACAGTAGCCATTCTAATCAATGTGAGCTTATATCTCATGAAGGGTTTGATTTGCATTTCCTTAATGATCAGTTATGTTCTGCATCTTTTCACATGTTTGTTGACCATTTATATGCCATCTTTGGAGAAATGTTTATTCAAGTTCTTTGCCCAATTTTTAAGGAGGTTTCTGTTTTCTGTTGCTGTTGAATTGTAGAAATTCTTTACATATTCTGGATATTAATCTCTTTTAAAATATGTACTTTGTAAATATTGTCTCCCATTCATAAAATAATCCTCCCATTATCATATGTTACCTTTACTCTCTGTTTAGTGTGTCTTTGTATTCACAAGAGTTTTCAAGTTTGATGTAGTTTGAAGTCTATTTTTGTTTTGGTTGCTTGTGATCATGTGCCATATCCAATAAATCATTGGCAAGACCAGTGTCCTAAAGCTTTCCCCTATGTTTCTTCTTGGGGTATTACAATTTTGAGTCTTATATTTAGGTTTTAAATATATTTTAAGTTACTTTTGTATATGGCATAAGACAAAATTCCAACCTCATTATTATGCATGGGGATACCCCAATTTTCCCAATGCAAATTGTTGAAGACACTGTCCTTTCCCCACTGAATGTTCTTGGCACTCTTGTGGAAGATAATTTGATCATATGTGGAAGGTTTTTTTTTCTTTCTGGGATTTCTATTCTATTCCATTGGTCTATATATGGAAGAGGCACAGAAAATCAGAATTATTTTTGGAGCAAGGCCACCTTGTAGTATGTTCAGAATTTATTATCTGTAACAAATGGTCAATCAAAGTTTTATCTGGAAGTTTTGAGATGATTGCATCACTATTTGCAGAAGAAATGCCCCAAGATGTGGCAAACAGGTGACTGGTTCTTCCGCCATGACAAGTGTCTGCCCACACCATGCTGAGTGTTCAGCAGTTTTCGACCAATAATAACATGAGCCCCATGCCCCACCCTCTCTACTCACCCAATTTCACCTCAAGCAACTTTTTTTGTTTCCCCGATGGAAAAAATTCTCAAAAGGGAAACGTTTTGCCAGTGTGGAAGAGGTGAAATAAAAAACAGCAGAAGAACTAAAAGACATCCAAATTGAAAACTTCAAAAGCTGTTTTCAGCAGTGGATAAAGCATCTCAATAGGTGAATTGCATCAGAGTATTTTGAAGGTGACTGATGTTTAAACGTATATAAATAAATAAACAATATTTTATAAATAAATTCTGGGTGCATTTGGGGTCCCCCTAATATCTGTCTTTATGCCAGTACCACACTGTTCTGATTATTGTAGCTTTGTAATATGTTTTGAAATAAAGAAGTATGAGGTGTCCAACTTTATTCTTCTTCCTCGAGACTGTTTTGACTACTGGGGTCCCTTTATAATCTATATGGATTTTAGGATGGATTTTTATATTGCTTAAAATATGCCAGTGTGATTTTGATAGGGATTGCCTTGAGTCTGTAGGGTCCATTGGGTAATATATACATCTTAATAAGATAAAGTCTTCTCCATAATTTGAGATTTTTAAAAATTTACTTATGTATTCATTAATTTCATTTAGAAATATTTTGTAGTTTTCAGTGTACAAATCTTTCACTTCTTTGGTTAGGTTTATTCAGAAATATTTTATTATTTTTGATGACATTGTAAATGAAGTTGATTTCTTAATTTCCTTTGGGGATTGTTCAAACAGTATATAGAGACAAGCAGGATTCCTATGTTGGTTTTGTATTTTAAAACTTGTTGAATTAATTAATTTATAAGTTTTAGTTCTCTCTGTGTGTGTGTGTAATCTGTAAAGTTTTCTACATCATATAAGATTATGT
>NW_006953712.1:0-4252 GCF_000164805.1 Carlito syrichta
ATGTGAGGTGACAGCTGAGAAGCCAAGTGGAGACACAGAGCAGATGGGGAGACAGGGCTAGGTGGTGGAAAGTAGAAGAGCTGGAGTGCAGGCCAGTGAGCCTTCTGCACAGGTGGCCGTCAGACCTGGTACCTACTCTGAGTGTGAGGGTGAACAGGAAAGTGCACAAGATGACAGAGATCAGAGGTGGAAACAGGCAAATAAAGGTGTGGTCTCAAGGAAAATAATGAGAGAATGGATATGAGAGAAAGGGTCTCACTAAACTCAAGATAACAAGGTCTACAATGAACCTATGGATTGGACTAGACAGATAGTGTATGCCCTGGGTAAGACAAAGGATGAGAATGCAGCTAAGAGTCCCAGCAACTATGGAAGGAATGAGAGAGAGAGAGAGAGAGAGGAAGGGAAGTGAAAGCTGTGGTGTCCGTGAAGTGAAAACTGATGGGTGTCTCTAGATGGGGAGGAAAGACTGGTAACGCAGGGCAGGGGTCTGTTCCTTGAAAAAAGGAGGAGGTTATGAGACACAGCCTAGAAAAGGTGGACCTGAACAGAGGGGAAAGTGTGAGAGCAGGGACTGGGCCACAGAAGAGGAGCTAGAGGAGCAAGGGGACCTACATGCACAGAAAGTTATACCAGAAATAAAGCTAAGGCAGCTGCCTGTTCCTGAAGCCTGCCTTGATTTTTCCAAGGGGCAGCGCTCCAAAGCCAACATTCCATAGGAACCACGGACTTGCTTAACAGTACTGTTGGTGTGTTCCAGGACTCCTGCAGCTTGTTCACCTGGAGGGAAGCCCCTAGGGATTGTTCTTCATAGCATCCAGGGAGATCTGCCTTGCTCCAACTGGGAGATCACATCAAGCTTGGAATTCTGACACCCTGCTTGAGAAATACAAGAGGCTTAAGTTGGGGCCTGTGATAAGCACAAGCCAGGCCCTGCCTCTGTTCCCTGTCCTTCAGAACCCTTTCCAGCACAAATGACAGAAATCCACAGATGGGGCAGCCTCATACCAAGGCCAAGCCATGGAAACATCATGAGCCCATCTCCAAGCGAACAGGAGACTCTAACATCTGGACATCAAAAGAAAGATTCAAGGGTCAGAGGTCTCAGTGCCTCCAGGCCTGGATAGTTAGAAAGGAGCAGGCAGATTCTTTACTCTCAAGAACTTACTGGCAGAGAACAGTATACAGGCCTCCTCCATAGATCTGCAGGCAAGTGTGCCTCTGCCAAGTTCTAAACCTCTTTCCAGTGTCTGCTGCATCTTTTTAAATTATGCAAATTTTCATCAAAACCTATAGTGTTTCTGTGCTTAATATAAAAATAGACTTGCCAGCTAAATTACTTAATTCCTCTTGACCTCCCTATCAGGTATATAGAATCCATGGGCAGTTGGTTTCCTGTGCTGCCACCATCCCATGGAGCCACCTTATCCAGGAAGACCAGTTCCTGTACTTCTCCAGTATCACCTCTCAGTATCACCTCTCAGTATCACCTTTGGGCTGTGTCCAGGTGTTCCCTCTCCTCCTGGGTGAATTCCACAGCCATGTCCTGCAACGTTACCACTTCCTGAGACATGGCACACAAAAGTGCTATGTAATAAGAAGGCCGCACAGCAAATGTCACAGAGTGTGGTCAAGACCATCACTTCAAGTAGAGAGAGGTATATTTAAAGAAACAAGAGAGACCTACATCATACTGAACACAAAACACAAGATTACACTGAGTTTTTTTCCTCTAATATTCCTCTGGAAGTTCATGTGCATGCAGTAAGACACTCTAACACAATAACGATGGCTATAGGCACCAGTTGTAAGAATCTCAGGGACATCATGCTAAAAGGAAAAAAGTAAATGATAGATAAACAAATTAGGGTTTATTTAGGGTTCTAGTATGAATTGTGCCCCTCTTCGAAATTCACACATTGAAGCCTTAGCCCCCAATGTGATGTATTTGGAGATAGGGTCTTTAGGAGGTAATTAAGGTTAAATGAAGTTAGAATGGTGGGGACCTAATCCAACAGGACTGATATCCCTATTAGAAAAGGAAGAGGCCAGCTGTGGTGGCTCAAGCCTGTAATGCCAGCACTTTGGGATCCTGATGTGAGAGGACTGCCTATGCTCAGGTGTTCGAGACCACTCTGAGCAATTTGGTGAGACCTCATCCTACAATAAATCAAAAAAGAACAAAGAAAGAAAAAGAAGAAACCAGAGATCTCATTCTCTCTGTGAGTGCACAGAGAAAAGGCCACATATAGATGCTGGGAAAAGACAGCTTTCTAAGCCAGAAAGAGAGGGTTCAGGAGAAACAATCTCTGATGGCACCCTGATGGCTGGAACTTCCAGTTCCAGAACTGTGAAGAAATAAATGTGCATTGTTTAAATAAAAAATCTGTGGCATTTGGTTATGGTAGCCCAAGCAGACTAACAAAATCAGAGGTCAAACATGCAAATCTGAACAATATATTGTTTGGAGATATAAGTGGTGTTAGGTCTGTGAGATGGTGCTGTGGGAAAGATGCAAAGAACAGCACAATGAATAAGTCAGAAAAAGTTTATTTAGGAAGTAGATCAGAGAAAAAGGGTGGATCTACATCTCCAAGATTAGAGAGGGGACGAGATACTTAAGGAATCTTTGACTGTGAATGCTTGAAGTTGAAAGCTTTTAAAGCTTCTTTTTTATTGGAGGCAGGTAAGCACAGGACCTGTTGCCATGGTGATGGGTTGGTGGTTTGTGTCACATCAGGGTTGACTACAGTAGATTAGGTCAGTTTGGTTCTTTATGGCTGGAAGACAAATACTTGGATAAAAGTATAACTAATACAAAGCATACTTGAGGGACTTACAAGACAATGATCAGTAACTACTTTGGCAAACTGATTTTGTTTCTTGTTTAATGATTATAAGATGGTTTGAAGTAAGCTGCTGAAACAGCATAACAAAGCTAAGTAATGGGAAAATGGTTGCCACTCTGACTAAAGTTCCTCCATTTTGGCTTTTCACACTTTCATATGATAAAATTATAAAGAGATGCAAAAAAAATTCTACTCATTTCTGGATAGAGGTTATAGTTGAAGGGTAGGATAGATGAAAGATTGTGAAAGACTCACTCTTTCTTAAGATGAAAGAGATTGTGAAAGACTCACTCTTTCTTAATGGACATAGAGCAGTTCATCTCATTATTATTGTTTTACAATAAATATACATTACAAGTATTATTTTGCACCTATGTAACATGTGATACAACCATGCAAATGATAAACACAATATAACTATTGGAAATGGGAAAATATATATTTATTCCTAGTACATTCTTAAGTTAAATTCAATCCCAAACTAAAACTGAGAAGAGGCTTGTCAGACAATATAAGTCATGAAAAATCATAAATATCATGAAAAATAAACAGATAATAGCACTAGGTGAAGAAAGGGCAGGAGATTGAGCATTTCTTGACCCACATAAAGACAGAAACCACCAAGCTGGGCTCGGTGGCTCAGCCTGTAATCCTGCACGTTGGAGACTGAGGTGAGTGGACTGCCTGAGTCCACGGGTTTGAGACCCACCTGGGCAACTTGGCAAGACCTCATCTCTACAATAAATCAAAAAATTAGCCGGGCGTGGTAGCGTGCATCGGTAGTTCCAGCTACTTGGAAGACTGAGGTGGAAGGATTGCCGGAGCCCAGCAGGTCGAGGCTGCAGTGGCTGGAAGCAACCACTGCACTCTAGTCTGGGCGACAGAGTGAGACTCCAATTCAAAAAAAAAGAAAAGTAACCACCTAATAAAGCACTAACAACAAACGCATATGAGCTGAAGATGCATACAAGAGCCCTGAGTTGTACCCAGCACAATGCTGTACTAACAACTGGTGAGTGAAGAAACAGGAAGCCCAAATAAGTGTCCCACACATGGCAAATGCTCAATGTGTTTTGGCTCATATTATCACTACAGTAGAAGTGGCATCAAAATTCTGATCATGGAGTATGAAAGGTAAGCCCTCTAAAATATTAAAAAACATTTTCAAAAACCTATTGAAAGCTAAATCTAGGAAAATATATACATCTCTAGTAATTAGAAAAATACATGGTCATTTCACTGTTAATATGGTGATCTGGAAAAATGAAAAATACACTATTACACCCAGGATGGCAAGAAGGTGGGAAATAAACATTGGAATATAAATTATTACACCTCTTTGGGTATATATATCATGCTGTTCCCGGCTGGAGTGCAGTGTAATGATCACAGCTCACTGCATC
>NW_006953713.1:0-309 GCF_000164805.1 Carlito syrichta
TCAGCTAGGTAACTTAGCTAGCTTACTTAACTAGCTGGCTAGTTAGGTAGCTCATTTAGCTAACTGACTTAACTAGTTGGCTAAAGAGGTAGCTAGCTGACTTAACTAGTTGGCTAAAGAGGTAGCTAGCTGAATTAAGAGGTAGCTAGTTGGTTAACGAGTTAGATAAATGTTTTAACTAGTTATTAAACGAGTTAACTAGCTGACTTAACTAGTTGTTTAACTGAGTTAGCTAGGTTACTTAACTTCGCTGACACGACGGCAAACTAGCTAGCTGATTTAACACGTTGGCTGACTACTTGGTCAACT
>NW_006953714.1:0-3581 GCF_000164805.1 Carlito syrichta
TAACATACACGTAAATCAGGGCTAAGTTACTCTACAATACTAATTCTGTATGGCAAGAACGACACAATAATATAAAAATGCTTATTTTCTTATAAGCCTCAAATAAGTATGGTTAATGAGTTGTAACTATATCCTAACTCACAAGCCACAATACAAATCATAGTAACTGGGGCAAAATAACATCCTGGGAACTCTAATTAATTGTTAATTAAAAAAGCAACTCTATGAAGCAATTATCTATCCATACCTGATGTTTAAGGTTTTGCTCATGACTCTTTGGCGAGATTAAGGAGTTTTCTATGGGCTTCAGAAAGAACTCCTCCTGTTCTCATTGTGAGTTTTTCAGCCATAACACTAGATAGAGTGACAGTGAGGCCTAGTACTAGGAGGTCAGGGGCATAGCCAGATAGGGGAATGATAGAAACAACCTTTTATCGTAAAATACTGTTTGGCTTCTATGTATGGGGCAATGAATAATGTGAATTGGAGTTTTGTTTTTTGCCTTCAGACTGTACAGAATTTTCCAGTTGCATTAATAACAAAAATAGAAGAAGTAAGGGTTTCAGCTGCCCAGGCTCACTTTGCAGCCTGGGGTCTTCAGCTCCCTGGACTTTGTCAGCAGGCAGGTCTCCATGGCTGGCTCCCAACAAAGATGTATTTAAGAAAAGTTCACCACCATAAACAGGGAGTGGGCCTACACTCTAGGTGAGTGTGGCATCATAGCCCCCCAGAGTCCAGGCTTAAAATCTTTTCTTGGAGATGTTGCACATGACTGCTGTGATTACTGTGACTTCCTTGTCGACCACCTGTGGATGTCTTGGAGATCCTGTGACACAAAGAGCCATTAATGTCCACCTGCATTATTATAGCCCCTAGAGAAGGGCGTGACTAGGATTCTAATTATCCTGCACCTTCTCAAATGACATTCCTTAGACCTAATGAAGGGTTGACCTCCCCTTTTCTACTAGGCATTCCCAGTGGGTAGCTTTGGGATCCTTGTCTTCCCTGTAGAAAGTGCCTAATTTACTGGAAGATCGAATCCCCACCTGCACTCACTCTGAGTGGTTATAACTTTTGGTATTACAAGTTCCATGACTTTTACAGTCCTTGCCCAATGCATGATGTCTTAGGCCTCATAAATTCCCTTTACTCTAGGCAAGCTTGATTGCCACTATGAGATAGCTCTGATACCTGGAAGTCTGTTTCTGAAAAGACAAAGTCCGTAAAGTTAATTATACCTAAAGTGTGCATTTCTCCAAAAGCATAGCTTCTACTTTCTCATCAACAAGTCAGGATTTAAGAACAAGAAAAAGATAACTTAAAAAATAGTTTACAACCCGCCCGGGCAACTTGGCGAGACCTCATCTCTACAATAAATTAAAAAATTAGCCGGGCATGGTAGTGCATGTCTGTAGTTCCAGCTCCTCGGAAGACTGAGGTGGAAGGGTCACCGGAGCCCAGCAGGTCGAGGCTGTGGTGGCCGGAAGTGGCCACTGCACTCCAGTCTGGGCGACAGAGTGAGATTCCAACTCAAAAAAAAAAAAAAAAAGAACAAGAAAAATGGCTTCCCACTCTTGGTCTGTCCTTTCACTATCTAGTTTCCAACATTTTTCTATTGTTCTCTTTCCTAGTCTCCTAATCTTTGTGGCCATGTGAATTTTAACATAATTATTCAGAGGGAGAAGAGGTAAATATGTGCTCATTTTGCCCCATTTAATCAGAGATCCTCATCTATACTCTGCTGAAGTTTTATCTGAAATTGCACCTTTGCCAATTGTTTACTTTCTCCTTCCTCACCTACTCTTTCCACTTTCTTGTCAATGTTTCCTAGAACATTTCTTTAATAAATTATTTTATTTATTAATTTCAGGTTGTACTTCTGTGGAACCACGTCTAAGACAATTGACTATACCATAATATTTACTTCCATGCTATTGCATGGATTCATGTTTGCCTCTGGTCTTTTTTCCCCCCAAATGGTTTTCATGTTATTTCCTGTTTGATTAGATTCTATTATGGGAAAGATTTTGTAAGTCCTTTGTGTATTTCCCAAATTATTTCCTATTTTCCTGTTTCCTTTATATTTGAATGACAAAATGACTGAAAATAAGACATTTCAGGTTCAGTTTCTTTCCCTCAGCATTTTGTAGACAATGCTGTGTGTCTTCTGATGCTAAATGTTACTGTGAAGAAATCACAAAGTAGCTGAATTTTCTTCTGTGTATAACTTAAAAAAAAATTTCCCACGCACCTGAAGAAATTTTATCCTTAAAATTCAATAAAGACAAGGAAATAGTTCATTGTTCTTTATGAAGTTTCTAGATTTTATTGGAACACACTGTACTGTCCTTTGAATCTATAATGGAAATTCCTCCCTTATTTGGGAAAGTGAGCTTCTATTACAACTTAAAAGTCATGTCATGTTCCATTTGCTTATTCTTAGGAGACAGATTATCTTTATATTCTGTGGCTTTCATATCTATCTACATGTACTTTGCTATGTGTAATTGTTTCTTTTCTTTTTTCTGTGTTCACTGAAATTGTCTCCTCCAGACCTATGGTTCAATAGTCACTAGTGACATGTGAATATTTAAATTAAATAAAAAGTTTAAAAAGATATTAAAGTTACATTTCTTGACTGCACTAACCATATTTCAAGTGTTTAGCAGGCATTTGTGGCTACTGTAATGGGTAGTACTGTTCTAGAACATTCCAATCACTGTAGAAAGTTCTACTGGACAGTACATCTCTAGAGCAATAATTGAGTCTCTACTGCTGGTTGTGTTTTTCCTTTTTCTTATTTATTTCTTCTGCAATAGTATTCTATTAGCTCCTAACATTTCCCTGTAACCTCATGTATCTATTCTGTGATTTTATCTAATCCTTGAAGTCTTCATATACAAATTCATGTCCTTGTAAATTCTCATAGTGCAGAGCACACTGGGAAATTTCCTCTTTGGTAGGAGGTTGCCTTTACTAAAACATTTTTCATCTATCATTTGCATACTACATGTTTCATATTAGTTTTATTTATTTTATATAAACTTTATATAAGGAGGACTTTTTTTTCCATATATGAGTTTATATTTTTGTCTGTTTGCTTTTCATTTTACTGAAACATAGCAAGAAAATTTTAGTCCAAAAACACTTATACTGATTATAAAATGGAGGATTTCACCTTTATTCTTTTTTTTTTTTTTTTTGAGTTGGAGTCTCACTCTGTCACCCAGACTGGAGTGCAGTGGCCGCTCCCGGCCACCGCAGCCTCGACCTGCTGGGATCCGGCAATCCTTCCTCCTCAGCCTTCCGAGTAGCCAGAATTACAGGCGCACGCTACCACTCCCAGCTAATTTTTTGATTTATTGTAGAGATGAGGTCTCGCCTGCCCAGGCGGGTCTCGAACCCGCGGGTTCAGGCAATCCCCTCACCTCAGCCTCTCAAAGGCGCGGGATTGCAGGCTGAGCCACCGAGCCCGGCAACTTTATTCTTGTTCTCCTTCCATTACATTATGAGCTCTATACTACAAGGTCAGCAAATAAGGCCTGTGGGGCAAATTGGCCCATTTCCCCTTTTTGCAAATA
>NW_006953715.1:0-6954 GCF_000164805.1 Carlito syrichta
CTAGTGCTGTGTAGGTAGATGCTCCTTTTCAATATTTGGATCAATTTATAAGACCTTTTATGAATGTATCAATCCAAGATTCTCTAAAAACAATGATATAATAGAGGCAGACCCATTTCTACACTTCCGTATTTTTCAAATAGGACTCAGGTAAAACAGAAGAATCGGAAATACTATCAGATCAGTGTTCATACTGTGCCTGAACTGTAGATAAATGGAAACTATTTTTAGCAACAAAATATGGTACCTTAGATGAACCCTTCCTTCAGAAATGGATTTTCTTCAGGTTCACACTGAATTTCAAACAGAATAGGATGATTTAGAAAGCCCTGCTATATGAAGCAATTGGGTAATGTGTAAATTGACTATTTTCTTTCAGTATCAGTATGCATTTTGGCTCCCCTTGGAATCTTGTAACAGAAAACTTGCTACATTTCTAACCAAAATTGAAGTTCTAACTTATAAAAAGAGAGAACAAGAAAGTATGTATGCCACATGACTTGGCATACTAAGGAATTCTAACATGTCAATCCAACTATGTGTTGCATAATAATAGGATATGATTAAATTATTTTTCAGAAATTTCTCATACCAATGCCAATGTTTAAAAAATTCTGGGTCACATATACAATTAATGCTTTATTGGATATCATCTTTTCATATATCTGCTGTTTGTCTAATGTCTTTCCTTTAAACTCTTTATTCTTTGTTTTTCCTTACTGTTCCCATACCTTCCTACAGAATTCCCTCTTTTACTGCCTCACTCACACTTCCTTGTCACATGTTCTCTACTGCTGATGGATTTTCCTGTGCTTAGTGCTATCTTCACTTTTTCTTTTAATTTAAACTCATGTTCAGTTAGCCAATTTTATTGAAGCATATTTGTATCCCAATTTTCTTTTTCTTCTAACCTCCACTCTTTTGTTGTATGTTACATTTTTATTGTTTTTATTAATGCAGAAAGAAGTATGACATTTAGTTGTTTAAGTCAACAAGATTATATGCACATAAACCAAAGAAGCATACTGACCTGGAATTATGCTAAATGGACATATCTACTTAAAGTATTCACTTGAAATCCGAACGCATTTTTCTGAGATCCATGCTGTGGCATGCCAGGGTTTTCACACAAGGTACAGGTGCATTCTAAAGTGAAGATTAAAAACATAGCATTCCTTGAAAATGTTTAACAGATATACTTCTCTCATACAAAACAATCTGGGGATCTAAGAAAAAATAAAGGATATGAAAGAAGTACACATGCATAAAACATTTACTCGAGTATCTGGTCAAACTAAGATTTTAGGTAGGGCAATATTCCCCCCAAAAAGTTAGAGTCCTTTCCAGAAACAGGACTTAGTTTTGAATTCCACTGACACGTTTAGGAGACCTAGGCATAAGAATGGTAGGTTTGCTTGTATGACAGATTATTTGGTCAGTTTACGAAACATGGCATTTAATTGTAAGTATGCAAACATGTATTTACAGTAATTTTAAAATCAGTATATCTCTTAGATATTTTTGGATGTCTTTGCTTTAACTACAAAGACCTAAATAAATAGTAGTACTTAATAATGTCATTAATGTGAAAGGTTTTTTTTTCATTTTACTGGCATACAATTATTTTGTGTTTCAAATGGAAGTTTAAAGTGCTAAAAATGATGTCATATTTCTACGAATATTCATTTTCAGTGTCTTCTAATTACTTCTATATTTTACACTTGTTTGTCATATTTAGCAAACTATGAGCTATAGGATAAAAGAAATTCATGAAATGTCACTACTACCTATTAAATTTAAAATGAATGAGCATAGTCAGCCTTTAATTAATATTACCTATGCCATGAGGTGACAACACACTCCAGGTGCCATCTGCTTGACATATTCTGGTATTTGATCCCACTAGTATAAAAGGAGAATTGCAGCTGAATGAAGCCTCTGACTGGCATATAAAGCTTTTGCCTTCTCTTCTTCTTTGGGCAGGTATACAAAAGTCACCACAAAAATATGGTGAAAGTGAAAAGTAAGACACTTATATAAAAGATTTAGATTTCAGCAAAATAAGCAAGTTTATTAAAATGGTGACAATAATTGAAATATTGCACTAAAAAGACCTAGTATGCATGATAATTTAGTAAGTATGATAATCTATGAAGAATTTTGTTTTCTAGCTTATATCTATATGGATAATACTGAAAAAGTCAGTGTAACATTCAAAAATTAATCTAACTCTGACATTTTACACTTATGACATTTTCTTAATAAATACAGAATTTTTGGTATTTTTATTTTCTATTGATCAGAATCAAACCATATATTTGGACTTATTGGCTGCAGATTGGAATATACTCCTAAAAAGGCATGTGATTCATAGGAAGCTCTGTCAAAAAGAAGCACCCCATGATGTTCCAGATTTTACTCTACTGATTGCAGTACTCTTTTACATATATTATATATCTGATATGGTCATTTATTTTATTATACTCTGAATACTCTGAACACTTGGATTGCATATCCCAGTACCTTATTTACTTCTGCTGTGAAATATTTTTGGCATTTTTGGTGATTTTTTAAGAGAAAATGTCACCAGAGTCCAAATATCTACAAAACTAAGGAATTTCGGTGTTCTACAACAATGACTGAAGAGATCAACTTGACAGGATTTTTAAGTACAGATTAGATGATTCCATTCAAATATATTTATTGATTACTAATGAAAAACACTAATCTAAGTCATTTGAGGCACTTGCACATATAAGTATACAAACAGAATAGGATTTCTGCTCTTGTGGAACTTATGTATTTGAGAGGGAAGCAAACAAACAACAAGCACAATAAATAAACTTCGAAAAGGTGGTATGTGGGAAGATAAACATTCTAGGGGAAAAGAAGTTCAGGAGTAGACCAAGGATGTATTTAGTATATAGTAGGAGGTGGAGGCAGATTTTAAATAAAATAGCAAGGATGTCTCACTAAGAAAATATTTGAAGGAAACAAAGTGTTTAGCCATGTTGGTATCCCAAGGGAGACCATCCTGGATATTTAGAGAGAGTAAGTATCATTTCCACAGTCCTATGCAGGAAATGTTTTGCATGTTCAAGGAAGTTATAAGGAGGCCAGAGTGGCTGAAGCAGACTGAGCATGCAGGAGTGCCATGGAGAATGAGTCTAAATGGCTTCAAATCTAACAGATAATCCAGACAAATGTATCCATACAAAATGCTTTCTATTTTACTACCGTGGGAAAAATTATATAGCATGCAATTTATAAATTTAACTATTTTGAAATTCAGATTTGGCACCTGAAAACTTATTTTCCTGTAAAGCAAACAGCAACAATCAAATTCATTCAAGTATAAATGCTGACTTTTAGGTTGGGTGACCATAACGGGCATCAACCAAACCAACATACTTCTGAGAGTGAAATGGGATAACTGCCAGAACAACAGGAATAAGCAGGAATGCCCAGACCAACTGGGTCGCATGCATACCTTAATTACAGAGTGCAAGTCTTGGGCTCAATGTCCAAAGAAAGACCTTCCCTGAAAATGAAGACTTCAGAATTATCTTGAATTTTTAAACCTATTTTTATTAGCATTAAAAAAATGGTTAAAAATAACCATTAAATAAATATTAGGACAAACTAGAGGGGAAATTTTCAGAGAAGGGTAACAAAAAAATAGTAACAATTGTTGGTTTATCATGCTTTGTCTTAATTTTCAACATATCTTGAATATTATAAACCTTAGCACAACTTGGCATCCATCCTTTCTGGCAATACTGTATACCCTCAAACCCTAAAAGCTAGGGACCTTGTCTTATGAATCTCTAGCCCATTTTGAATTCATGGATGTTTTCTTAGTGAATATCAATAATGAGAATTTAGCTTGAGTCATTGTTTCTATCATTAAGTTATTTCATAGCCTATTTCTCAAGTGTTTCTCTTGCATGTTTCTGTGAAGGTGTTCATCTCAGAATCTTATCTCTATTCAACAAAGAAAGGAGGAAGACTCAGCCACCTACACTCCTCAATTCCCCACCATCCTCTCTGTGTGTCAATCCATTTATTTTCTGTCTGTAGTAAACAATATACTGACATCAGGTTTAGAGACTTCAGTCACAAGGTTTATTTGCAAATACTCCAGTTCATAAAGACATCCACTTTAAGATGAAAAGACATACTTTAAGTAGAATTATGGGAAAATACTTTCCTCTTTGTAAGGTTCCCTAAAATTAATAGATTTGTCTATTCAGTGGATAAAAGCATCATATCTTAAGTCTTCTTTTTCTGAACTTGAATCCATACTCTATCATTTTTTGGCAGTGTGCCCTTAAGCTACACAATAATTTAGCTGGTTTCCTAAATGATGTCAGAATTACACTATGCCCTTACAATTTAATTTCCGCCATGAGTTTAAGTGTCATTATCTATTAAAATGTCATGACTAAACGTATGTACTGAGAAGTTTTGTTATGTATAGTCTAAATAATATATGCAAAGCAACTGAGAAAAAGTTAGCCATATTATATTTGTAAAGTTATTATAATTCATGTCAATAAATAAACATCCTATTATTGTTTATATTTTAATAGAACTCGAAATAAAGTATGGTACCAAGATGAATTCTTGATTGTGTTTCTTCCCCCAGTAATATAAAAAACAAACAAGCAGCTGGGTTCGTTGGCTCAGCCTGTAATCCCAGCACTTTGGGAGGCCGAGGTGAGATGATTACCTGACCCTGAGGGTTCGCTACCCACCCAGGGAACTTGGCGAGAACTTATCTCTACAATAAATCAAAAATTAGTCGGGCGTGGTAGCCTGCACTTGTAGTTCCAGTTACTTGGAAGGCTGAGGTGGAAGGATCGCTGGAGCCCAGCAGGTCGAGGCTATGGTGGCCGGAAGCATGCCACTGCACTCCAGTCTGGGTGACAGTAAGACTCCAACTTAAAAATAAATTTTTAAATAATAAAAAAAACAAGCAAACCTGCCATAAACTTATCTTTGTAAAGCCTGCCATGTCTATTATATAGGAGCCATGGAGTATCTAATCTTCAGAACAGTCATGCATGCTGGCTCACTTCTGTAATACAAGCACAGGAGTTTGAGACCAGCCTAGACAACACAGTGAGACTTTCTCTCTACACAAAATTAAAATATCAAACCTGTGGGGTGGCAAGTGTCTATAGTCCCAGCTTCTAGGGAGACTGAGGTGCAAGAATTGCCTGAGCCTAGGAAGTCAAGGCTGCAGTGAGCCATGACTGTACAACTGCACTCCAGACTGGGTGACAGCATGAGATCCCCCCACAACTCAAACAAACAACCTTATTCAGCTTTATAAAAACAAAAAATAAGCTGAGCATGGTGGTGCTTGCCTGTAGTTCCAGCTACTGCAGACACTGAGGTGGAAGTATCACCTGAGCCCACAAGGTTGAGGCTGCAATGAGCTGTAATGATGCTACTACACTCCAGTCTGGGTGACAGAGTGAGATCTTGACTAAAAATAAATAAGTAAATGAAAGCAGATTTTAAAATGAATAAATTAATGTATTTGCAGGATTGACCCATGGAGATTTCCAGGTAAATACTTTAAATTCATTTTGTTTTGCTATAATAGTCTCTTAACAATGATGAACTGTCTGTTACCTTGGACAATTACTTGCTAATTTACTAGTTTGGTTGTCATGTATTAATGAACCATACTTAGTACTATAACGTCTTTTACTTATTTATTTGTAAAAGGTCATTTATTAACATCTACCATATGCACAGTGCAATTTAACACTCCAGTTTAATTATGTGAGATATATCTGTAGCTCTGTACTAGAGAATGAGACACATTTATTTATAGAATGATGATAAATTCATATAGGGAATGTAATTATGTTAAATAACCATAAACAATTTATAAACAAGTGCATATAAGCACGTACTATTTGCTTTACAATTGGTACAGTACTTCAGATCATCCTCATCCCTTTGAACTTTTGAAATAAACCCCTCAATATACAAAAGTCATCCAGTTTGAGGTTTTATTGATATGAAATTTCCATATAACATCAGTTTAACATATCAAAAGAAAATAAAGTTCTCATATTACCATCCTGTTAAAAACACGAACATGTAATAATACTATAGAAAAGCAAGTGTCATCATTTCCTGCAGTTTAAAATTGAATTTTGTTTTAGAATTTTTAGTACTGATTTATTTTTGCTCATCCTGAATTACTGATCTATTTTTGCTCATCCTGAATTTAATAGAAGGGGTAATGAAATTAAAACAACATCAGTGAAAATTCAGAAGGTAGTCCAATTATTATTGTATGAGACAAAATATATTTTCCATGAGTTACAACAATAGTCCATGCACAATTCAGAGAATTTGGATAAAATTCTGGGTAATCAGGAGATAAGATTGTTTCAGTAGGTCCTCTAATATCTCCTCCACATAATAATAAAAGCACAAAGAAATACAGTCATATGATCAGTCACAGAGAGGCAGAGGCTAAACAAATCTCTTATCTCTTCTCACAGAACAGGACCAGTCTCATTATCTTTTCCTAAGCTACTTTCTGGTAAAAACAGGTGTGTATAAAGACCTCTTCCAATACTAGGAAATAATTTCATCCATTGCAGCACTAAAGAAGAAAAAAGGTATTAATAGCATCTCAGATTCAGTATCAGTCCCAAGAGAACATAGCTCAACTTTCCACTATTGAATTTGAAGTATGTACTTATACATGTCTAATTATAAGCAATATTTACAAAAATTGGTGATAAATTGAACATGAGTGATTGTTTAGCAGCCCCTCTTATTAAGCACCAAGAAGATGAATTGTTAATTATGTAAAAATTGTTTCTTATAGATTCCAAAAAGAATATTCCTAAGACAATTTTTACAGATTCCTTTTAAAATAGTGAAGTTGTGAAAATTTTAAGGCTACTTCTGCACTTCTGA
>NW_006953715.1:7313-13279 GCF_000164805.1 Carlito syrichta
TCTAGTCATAGCAGAGTATCTGTAAATCGTTATTTAATTCACTTGGAAAAAGTCAGCTGTCTGGACACAGGCAAAGGGCAATAAGACTAGCAAATGAAACAGTCCCCTTTGTTGACTACGATCTCTGCCCCACCTTTCCAGGATACTAGAAAAGTAAATTTGATCTTGTTTTCTTCCACTGTTTATCCCAAGTAGCAATGGTAAGTATGAGAAGAGCTGAGGTGATCTGACTGCTATCTTATATTACCTACTAGAAAGAGTAAGTCTGCTGTTCTAAGAAGCATTTAAGTAGGCAGGCTTGTACTGGCATAATTATACAAAATTGAAAACCACTCCTCCTGCTGTTACTTATTTTACTTCACCTGAGCTCTTGACGAGTACATCTCCATCATATAGGCCATCTTCCTGAGATCAAGAAAAGTTCATGCTTCCAAACATATTTATTATCGAAATAATACAATTATGTCCATGATTTGGTAGACTTAACTTCTGTTTAGAGCCTGTGTAGTCCTTCACTGGTAATTAGTAACTGAATTTTTAATTTCTTTCAAACTTTAAAAAAGCTTTAGTGATCAAGGTAAGAGCTAGGAGTACCATTTTCACTATATTTTGCTGCTAATGGTGGTGCTAAGTTGACCTGCTTTTACTTTCCTTGTAATTCATTTTGTTTCTTGACAGATAATTATTTATTATTATATTATATTATGTTCATTTATTTATTATTTTATGTTCATTTATTTCTAATATGCTATATTTCATTTTATTCTCTATTTTGAGTCAGACAAAAAACCCAAAAATATAGCATATGAATTTGTTAAGTGAAATGTGATAAGTGAAAGTGTTTTGCTGAATTTAAAGCAAAAATCTCTATTTGAAAGAGCTATCTCTAATACGCTGGAATAAAACTTCTCAATGAACAGAGGGATGAAAATTAACACAATTAAATTAGGATAAAAATACAAAAGGTCACAAAAAAAGAGATGTTAAATTTGTAGAAAAGTACATCAGATATGTGGTCCTGTACATGTATGCATGTGTGTGAATATCTGTGTGTATGCATATATAGAGGAATTGGAGGAAAAGCTCTCTTTTGCATCAGTATTTTAAAAAATAGAGCTACTCTGTCAAATGTCCTACTTTCTGTATTTTGAGAGAGTCTTTGTATTTTAAGGGTCTCCATATTTTTCTGCCTATAAGTTATTCCAACATACATACACAGGTGAGAAGTTAGACATTCTTCAGGCAAGCAAATAAAGTTATGTAACACATGAACACATTTTAAAATTAAGGAGGAATATCTACAACTAATATATAAATAATGAACATTCAGGCTATTATTTTGACTATAATCAGTTGGTAAAATATAGAACACATGTTTATGATAAAGTGTATATTTCTATTTTTGAAAATAATTAGTACTGGATTGAGGCCTTTAAGTGAGTTGATTTAAAAATGTAATTTCATAGTAAATAGTGGGAAAAGAGTATGATTTGGGAAAAAGAGTATGATAATGAGAAAAGAGAGATCCTATTAAAGACACAGGAATACATAAACATCAATTTATGTATAATAAAATTTAGGATAGAATTGCACTATTCACTAATTCTTAGCAAAAACAAAACCAAACACTTGTATTGAACTTACAGTGTGACTGGTACTATCCTACAGACTATATTCGCACAAACTTAATTAGCCCCCACAACAACAACCCTATGAGAAAAGTACTGTAATTATTCACAATTTATAGATGAGAAAGCAAGTACAGAGAGAACTCAAACAGTTTAGTTCCAGAGTTTATGATCTTAAGCAGATTCTTGATTAAGCATTGATTTTTGTCTACATTGAGTTATGTTTTCAACAAAAATATATAAAGTAAACTATGATATCTTTCACTTATATTTGATTTTGAAGCATCCTTACCAAATACATATAAATTATCCAAAGACCTCAATTATTTTCTCAGATCATTTAATCTTTTCATCTCAAACCACTCCCTTTATAAGCACCTAACACCTAATGTATCAGTACTCTTGTCAATGTCCTTTCATTGTTTCTGAATTTTCATTTGTCAACAGCTTTGTGTGTGATTGAGATGGTTTTCCATCATCATCATTAGTCTCATCATTTTCATCAACCAAATAAAATCCTTCATATTTCTAAATGAGATTATTTTACATTGCAAATGTTTTAAATTGCATTTTCCTCATATTGTCAGCTTCTTTAACAATTACAATGTTAATGTTAAATAGGAAGTATGTTTGTGTTGGATTAGTTTTAAAAGTGGTTAATTCATTACTGAATATTCCTTCATACTAACGATGCTTGCTTATCTAAAAATTGTACCTCTTACTAGAATGATAAGGACATGTAAGAGGACATCAATAGCTTATTAAAATAAATCACGAGAAGCCTAAAATATTAAGATGCATAAAAGCAGACATGTCTTTATATGTGCTATTTTGTTTTTTATTTTCAGACAAAAATGGAATTCCAAATTATGGTGATATATATAGTGGCACTGAGATGACTATGAATATTTCTCCAAAAACAAATTACTTAAAGAAAGGGAATACTGTGATTGACGTTAGTTCAAGAGAATATATATGCCATTAACATAGCAAACTTCAATGGAAAAAGAGTGTCTAAAAAACATGTTACAAATCTCCTGTCTTATCCATTACTTGCTCTTAATTAATTCCAATTTATTCCAATAGTCACGCTAATTGATTCCGTGTGTCTTCAGGGATGTCAACACTTTTGTAAACAGACCTAATAGGATATATGTTCTGTGAATGGGAAATAGTTGTGTGAAGTGAATCTCTGAAAAACTACAGAAAACCCCAGGGAATGATTACATATATACGAAAAAACCAGTTACTATGTGAAGGCAAACAGCTGGCAAGGAAACATCTAAAAAAGTAAAGAACAGGGGTCCAATTAGCAGTGACAGTAATGATCCAAAATAGATGTTGAGCGCAATTAGGCAGGCATCTAGCAATCTTGGCTACGGAATGTCTTTTCTCCTCAAATTTGCCACATATAATCACTGCCTTTTTATATGATGAGTATTCATTAGAATTTTTAATTCTATTTTTAACTTAATTTTATTTATTCATTATATTTATATATTTTGAGTTGGAGTCTCACTCTGTCACTCAGGCTGGAATACGGTGGCACGCTCATGGCCACCACAGCCTAATCTGCTGGGCTCAGGTGATCCTTCTGTCTCAGCCTTTCAAGCACCACCAGATCTGGCTAATTTTTTTATTTATTATAGAACTTAGGTCTCACCAAGTTGCCCAAGCTGGTCTCGAAACTGTAAGCTCAGGCAATCCTCTCATCTTGGCCTCTCAAAGTGCTGGGATTATAGGCATGAGACACTGTGCCTTGCAAAAACATTCCAGATTTTTTCCACATTAACCTGTTGTATACATACATATATACTCAATTTTCCACTTTTTTTTTTTTTGAGTCAGAGTCTCACTCTGTCACCCAGACTGGAGGTGTAGAGGCACACTCACAGCCACTGCAGCCTCGATCTGCTGGGCTCAGGTGATCCTTCTGCCTCAGCATTCCAAGTAGCTGGAACTACAGGCATGTGCCAAAATGTCCAGCTCAATTTTTTATTTACTGTAGAGATGAAGTCTCGCCATATTGCTCAGGCTGGTCTCAAAACTGTGGGTTCAGGCAATCCTCTCGCCTCCGCCTCCCAAAGTGCTGGGATTAGAGGCATGAGCTACCATGTCTAGCTAGAATTTTGAAGTAGTGATAACTCCTCAAAAGCTAAGCTCTTGAATTAAAGTGGCTAGTAAAAAGTATGTATTTTAAAATGATCAAATCCCTTATGTGGCAGGGATATATGTTAAAGGTACAAAGAACATATATAGTTCTTGACCTCAGGAATATAATAAAAATAAGAAAATGAGTACTATAACTATTATCTACTCCAACTCAGTGAGAACATAGACATTGTTTGTTTCTGCTGTTAAGAGTGTGGGCAGGAGACAATATAACGGGGGACTTGTACCCAGGAACGCCGACTGTTTGACAGAACTATCCTTAGCATTGAGACTAGGATAGGCTGCCTGTGTCTGAATTCTGACACTACTATTAATAGTGGGGTGACACAGAGCAAGGTCCTTGGTTCTTTCTCATCCTAGTTTTCACATTTGTAAGTTGTGATCATAGTAACACTTATAGAATTATTTTGAAAATAAAATGAAGCCGGGCTCAGTGGCTCAGCCTGTAATCTCATGCCTTTGGGAGGCTGAGATGAGTGGATTGCCTGAGTCCGTGGGTTCGAGACCTGCCTGGGCAACTTGGCAAGACCTCATCTCTAGAATAAATCAAAATGAGCTGGGTGTGGTAGCACGCACCTGTAGTTCCAGCTACTAGGAAGGCTGAGGCGGAAGACTCGCTGGAGCCCAGCAGGTCGAGGTCGAGCGGCCACTGCACTCCAGTCTGGGTGACAGAGTGAGACTCCAACTCAAAAAAAAAAAAAAGAAAAGAAAATGAATTAACATATAAATTACTTGTAGCAATACCAGCTCATGGCAAACACTCAATAGATATTAGTTATCACTATTATCACCCCCCTACTTCATTGTCTAATTTTTTTTATAAACCAGCTAATCAGGGTCTGTAGAAACCCAACAAGAGCTGCTTAATGTTGGAGTGAAGCACACTGTATACAAGCATCTAGGCAATCTAGACCAATCAAGTGTACGTTCTTGTATCATGAAAGGAAATTCTGCTTATTTATTTTCCCCCCTTTTATCTCAGAAAATTTAGAGTAGTTGCCTCTGGAGAAAATGTTTAAAGAAAAGGCATAATTAAATCTGTTTATTAGATGATAGAACAGTCAAGTTCACTTCAAGTCAATAGAAAATTAAGTAGCTGCTTTATGCAATGCTTAGACAATTTATAAGTGAGTATAATTCAATCCTTGTCTAGTTACACTCAGCATAAAATGGGGGCATAAAAGAAGAGGCTATAGAAAAATAGAAGTTCAAAGTAACGTGTTTTGATCTTTTTAAAAAAAGACACATTGTGAGGATGTAAGCTGGAAAAAACTGCAAAGAAAGGAGTACACATATTTTAGGTTTATGAATTCCACGATTAGTAATTTGGGCATTCATCTCCAAGCAATAAGAAGACATTAAGTATTTTTGAGTATAACATGAAATAACCTTAGTGAGAAAGATGGAATTTGGATAGGAAAAAAAAACAGAAATTAAGTTTAAAGATGATTGCTGTTGTAGTGGTGAGAGATGACGAGGCTTGTACTGTGGGAAACGGGATACATTTATTTTCATTACTAATAAAAGTTAAATGTATTGGTGTACTTGGACATTATTTTTGACCTTCCAACTTCATCTTATAATATTGCCTCCATACTCTTCTTTCATGGTGAATGCTCCTTACTCATGCAAACCTCATAGATTTATAAGGGCCTGGTAAGATTGGTACAGTACCTTTCTACCACTATCTTTTATCTCGATTGTAAAGTTCGATGTCACATTACCTGAACAAGGCCAATCATAATGGGACCTTCTCTTTTACTACAGGAACTGATTTAAGTATGGATCAGACATTTTTCCTAGGATTCTTTAAACTGGAACAACAAGAAAGCTCTTTCTTCCCTGGTCCTGAAGATACAAGGCTATAAACTTCCATCTTCCTGAGACTGGATTCTCTATTGCTAGTTCTCCACATGGAAAAAACCTGGCTATAATTGAAGAGAATTATTGGAATACACAGTGAAAAGTCTAAGCAGAAGATGAAGAAATTCTAGAAAAAAACTGAATCTATGCATATGATTAGCTATGAGAAATAGAATACACTGCCTTTACTAAAATTTTAATAGCTGGATAACAACTTCTGCTTTTATTTATTTATTTTTAATCAGTCTGTCACTTACAATCACAACAATGCTGACTATGGAATTGTACCAAATAAAAGGATGT
>NW_006953716.1:0-784 GCF_000164805.1 Carlito syrichta
TTGAATGCAGAATTATACCTTGTATTCAAACGTATTAAATGGAAAAAGAGTTATCACTGGAGTATTATACAATTCTTAAAAAATGGAAAACCTGCATAATGAACATTTTTAGGCCCAACCCTGTATTGTAATCATTCTTTAAGTAAAAAATATAAACAATAGAATAAACAATAAAGTCAATTGAGTGTTTTACATCTTTCACTTATTTATTTATTTAATGGTTTATTTTAATTTTTTAAAATATGTGGGAAAAATTCTGAGTTAGATATACAAATATTGATTATGCAGCATCCCTGGTTGATGAGGTATGTTCCCCCTTTCCTTAGCAGTATCCATCCACTGCCAGTCTCACCCCTCCCCCTAAACTGTTTTCCACTACTGCCAATCACTTACTTACATCATTATGAGTGATCAAGTTCATCTAATGAATGAGAACATATGGAACACTGTTCTTTGTTTCCGTGATAAATCACTGAAAATGACCTCCATCATATCCATCAAACGTTCTGAAAAACTCCTATATCTCTCCTTTTTTCTGGCTGCATAATATTCCATGTATATATAACACATTTCAGTTATCCATTGCAACTTTGATGGGCAACATTGTTAGTACCATATTTTATTGCAATTGTGATTATGACTGCCAAAAACATACTGGTGCAGGTATCATTTTGGTAAAATGATTGGAGTTCCTCCAGGTATATTCTCGACAGGGAAATTACTGATCACATGGTAGGTCAATATCTTGTCCCTTTGCAAACAACCACACTGTTTTCCAAAGATG
>NW_006953717.1:0-916 GCF_000164805.1 Carlito syrichta
CTTAAAATTTTGTAATGCATTTGTAACAACATGCTATGTTGCATCAACTTAAAGTGATTTTTATTTTAACAATGTTTGCAATTAAAGTTTGATATTATTTTAAACTCCTGATATAATTTCAATATTAACATTTTCATAATGTACATAATTGCTATAGAAATAGCACCTTTTATTTGTAAATATAGCTGAAAATAGTGCATTAGTTATTTTTGCAAGAACTATTTTGAGTTACAGTATACAAATTTTTATGATGTTACTTATTTTTTTATAAATAAGCTATTTACATTCTGTGTGTTAGAAGTCATTTAGCAAGAAAGACAACAAATGATGGAGAGCTATGTGAAATATCATATTAAGTGGATTTATCACTGGTAAAGCTATTTATTAATGCACTGATATTTGGAGAAAATTCTGGTGATTGATTTGAGTATAGCATGTTTTGCATAAAAATGTAATAAATCACTAAATTTCTATAACTCTAGGTATATTAGATATTAGTATATTAGACATTGGATACAAGTATCTGAATTTGACGTGTCTTATTAAGGTAAATATATTAGTGATATATAGAGAATCTTAAAATAGATTTTAATTCTATAGCATTTAGTTTTATCTGAAGCAGTAGCTGTCATTACTTCACAAAAATTTACAAGATTGAGGAAAAATGTCTTAAAAGTAAAACAAAAGTCTATTTGGTATAACATTTCTTATATCTGAATAGTGAAAAAGTTTGATGAAATAACCCAAATGTACCCTTCAAAGAACAAAAAGGATGGTTTAGCTTTATACTGTTTAAAGTATTGGTGATATCACTGAACTTTGATAACTGATAGACATGTCAATATTTTTAAGTTAAATAATAATTAAAAAGAATAAAATAATACCATTTTCAGTAACATAGATGGAGTTGTAGATA
>NW_006953718.1:0-745 GCF_000164805.1 Carlito syrichta
ATCAGTACATTTTGCAAACAACAGGGTCAAGAATGACAAATAAAGAGCTAAAAACATGACAACCTAATGAAATATGGGATCCTAGATTTGATAATGGAAGTTAAAAAAATAATAGTTCAAAAATCACCAAAATTCATACTTAATAGCACCATATTAGTGTTGTCTGTTGTTATTCCTTATATTATAGTTATGCAAGATATACTATGGTTTACAGTTAGGGAAAGGTGAAAGATAAGTGTATTGAACAAGCTACTATTTCTGAAACTTTTTGTAAGTCTTAAGTTGTTTCAAAATTAAATAAATTATACAAATAACATAAGTAAAAAAATGACATGAGTTCTTAATGAGCAATAACAGAAGTGTCATTGTATTTTTCCTTCTTTTCTTATTTGTGATTTTTGTCTCTTGTAGTGAGAATCCTGGCTCCCATCTTCTACAGCGTGTTCACTATTTCCTCAGTCCCAGAGTGTACATAAGGTGTTTTGAAACCACTAGAGCACACTTCTGAGATGAAGACATTACAGAATGAGATGATTAAATATTTGTTTCAATTGCTGTTGTTCTTTTACCTGAGTCTGCAGACACCAAACTGTCTATCCAAAAATTATTTGTGTTAGGCCATGCCCCATCCCTTTCAGTGTGGCTCTTATATTCATCCACATTCAGTTTGGAAAGACACTTCCGGTCGCAATTTTCTTTTTTTTCAGTCTGGATCTCGCTCTACCACCCACGTTGGAGTGCAGTG
>NW_006953719.1:0-2806 GCF_000164805.1 Carlito syrichta
CCTTCCTTGTAGCTTGATTCACAGTCATGCATTAGCTTGCCCGACTGATTTTTTCATATATTGTAGAAATGAGGTCTCGCTGCCCAGGTGGGTCTGCAACCCGTGGGCTCAGGCAATCCACTCATCTCAGCCTCCCAAAGGTGCGGGATTACAGGCTGAGCCACTGCGCCTGGCTCATATGAATCCTTAATTGCTATTTCTAGGTCTGAGAAGAATGATGTTCACTTAATGGTTATTTCATTGAATCTGCAGCTTCCCTAAAGGCTAATTTTTACATTAAAGAGTTAAGGAAAGTCAGGGAAACAAGCATGTCAAATTGTTATTTATAACATCAGTCTCAGAACTTTGACATCATACCGGAAGGGACCTTGACTACTGAACAATCCTTAGGCTTCAAGTGCTGGTGTTCAGTGCTCTGCCAAATGAGGTAGACATGGTGGATTTCATTCCCAATGAGTGAAGAAAACCATGTTTTCACAACTGTCCAAAAACTTCTCGAGGGATAAGTGACCAATCAAGAATCCACTAAATGAGGCAGTCTTTTTTGGGTTTTTTTTGTAAAACAGTATTTATTGAGAGGTCAGAGAAATTCCACACTGTGGGGGGGCCTGAGGGATTTGCTCAAGAGGTAGTCTTTTATTATTATGGTCACCGAATGCTTTTGGAGCTTGGTTATAGCACAACCACATACTATTTTAGCAATTTCTTTAGTTTAGAAACTTTTGGATGTTTTCAGTAGTATGTAACAGCCTTTGAGCCCTTTCTCTCTTTCCTTTTCTTTTTGTTTCTATTTTTGAGTTGGAGTCTCACTCGGTCGCCCATACTGGAGTGCAGTGGCCGCTCACAGCCACCGCAGCCTTGACCTGCTGGGCTTCAATGATCCTTCCACCTCAGTCTTCCAAGTAGCCGGAATTACAGGCATTCACTACCACACCTGTCTGATTTTTTGATTTATTGTAGAGATGAGGTCTCACTGCCCAGGCGGGTCTCAAACCCGCGGACTCAGGCAATCCACTCACCTTGTCCTCCCAAAGGCACGGGATTGCAGGCTGAGCCCTTTTTCTAACAGGATTTGAACACCGCTTTAGCTAAGATCATGGTTAAATTTCCAGAATTTTCAATTATCTAAAATTTTATACTAATGAGGAGCCAAAATACTTACTGCTTTGCAAATCTCCATATTATTTCGGTTTATGTATATTGGGCCAAAAATTCTCTTTTTTCTGTGTTCCTGATTTTAAGTGATTGGTGATTAAAAGTATCAGATTAATTGGATACTTTGTTGCAGAGTACAGCATTATGTTTAAGGAGAGAAAATACTAGGGGATAAAATGGAAATACACTTCTAAAAATATAAATTGGGTTAAAATATAAAGGGAATTTGATTTTTTTTCTACAAATATATAAGGGAAACTTTTCTAAGGATTGCTCATCTGTAACATTTAATAAAAATTAATAAGCAGAAAATACAGAGTGCATCAAGAAAATGTACACAAATTTTAACAATGGAAAAAGCTGTGTTAAATTATAACACTCTTTTATTTTCTAAATTTTTAAAAATGCTTTATGTATTCTGTCTTCTGAATAGCACTTAGGTCACTGAATCTCAAGGTTCACATATCTAAGAGGGATATAGACATGGAATCTCAACGATTTTCCATTTAGGTAGAATAAAACATTCAGAATTTATGTGAGAAACACTGTAGTTGTCAATTTGGAAGGCAAAATTATACCATCTACTCTAACGTATTACAAGGATTAGGAGTTATCATTGGAGAATTATACACTTCTTAAGAAATCAATCCCTGCTTGATGAACATTTCTAGGCCCAACCCTGAATTGTAACCATTTTTAAAGTAAAAGAAAATAAAAAATAGAATAAACAAGTAGTCAGTTGCATGTGTAACAGGTTTCATTTATTTGTTTAATATTTATTATTTTTTTTAACGTAGGATCCAATTCAGAGTTAGATATACAAACATTGATTATGCAGGGTCCCTGGTTGATGAGGTATGCCACTCGCTTCCTTAGCAGTATCCCTCCACTGCCATTCTCACCCCTCTCCCTAAACAGTTTCCACTACAACCCATCACTTTCTTACAGCACTCTAAGTGATCCAGTTCAGGTCATGTGTGAGAACATATGGAACGCTCTTCTTTGTTTTTGTGATAAATCACTGAAAATGACCTACATCATATCCATCAAACGTTCTGCAAAATCCTTATATCGGTCCTTTTTTATGGCTGCATAATATTCGACTGTGTATATACCTAATTTATTTTATTCATTCCAGCTTTTTGGGCAACATGGTTAGTATCATGGTTTTTGGAATTGTGATTAGAGCTGCAAGAAACATGCTTGTGCAGGTTTCTTTTCTGTAAAATGGCTTGAGTTCCTGCAGGTATATTCTCTGCAGGGGAATTACTGAGTCACATGGTAGGTTAATATCTTGTCCCTTTAGAAACCACCACACTCTTTTCCAAAGGTGTTGTTCTACTTTTCAGTCCATATGCAGTGTAGAAGCACTTATATTTTCCCAAATCCTTACCAGCCTCTGTTATTGTTTGTTGTATTAATGATGGCCAGTCTTACAGGGAGTATGTGGTATTTCAAAGTGGTCTCATCTCTATTTCTTTGATCGTGAGTGAGGCTGAGCAATTTTCATGTGTCTGCTGTCTGCCCGTATCTCTTCTATGAAAAGTGTATAATCACGTTTTTTGCACACTTTTAAAAGGGAATGTTTGTCTGATTTTTCTGAGTGTTTGAGTTTCTTGTAGATCCTATATGTTATCCTTTTTTGCAATAT
>NW_006953719.1:2881-4031 GCF_000164805.1 Carlito syrichta
TTAGGGTTTGGAAGAGGAATAGTTTCTGGTTCCAGTTCCCATAATGGTGTCTCTTGTTTTCTAAGATTATTATAATTTGGTGTTTTACGTTTAGGTCATTGATCCATTTAGATTTAATTTGTATGGTGATAGTTAGGGATCCTGTTTCAACTTTATGCCTGTGTTCAGCCTTTTACCAGCGCCTATACTGAATATGTTCTCCATTACCCAGTGGATCCTGGAGGCTTTTTCCAAGATGAGTTGGTGAGAATTTGAGTATTTCATTCTCTGTCCTGATCCATCGGCCTATGGACCTATTATTTTACCAATACCAGGCTGTGTTGATTACTGTAAACATATAGTAAAGTTTGAAGTCTGGAACAGTGATAGCTCCTGCTTTGTTTCTATTGATGAGATTATTTTGGCTATTCTTGATTGTTAATGATTTCATATGAATTCTGTTTTTTGGGGGGGTTGGAGTTTCATTCTGTCCCCAGTCTGTAGTGTAGTAGCCGCTCATGGTCACGGCAGGGTCAAAATGCTTGACTCCGGCGATCCTTCTGCCTCAGCCTTCCCTGTAGCCTGATTCACAGGCATGCGCTACCACTCCAACTGATTTTTTCATTTGTTATAGAGATAAGGGTCACTGCCAGGCGGGTCTCCAACCCTCGGGCTCAGGCAATCCACTCACCTCATTGTCCCCAACGCGCGGGATTACAGAGGGAGCCACCGAGCCCGGCTCATATGAATCCTTAATTGCAATTTCTAGGTCTGAGAAGGATGATGTTCACTTAATGGTTATTTCACTGAATCTGTTGATTGCCTAAAGGCTAATTTTTACATTAAAGAGGTAAGCAAAGTCAGGAAAACAAGCATGTCAAAATGTCATTTATGACATCAGCCTCAGAATGTGACATCATACTAGGAGGGACCTGACTACTGAGCAATCCTTAGGCTTCAAGGGCTTGTGTACAGTGCCCTGCCAAATGCGGTAGACATGGTTGATTTCATTCCCAAGGAGTGAAGAAAGCCATGTTTTCACACCTGTCCAAAAACTTCTCCAGGGATAAGTGACCATTCAAGAATCCACTAAACGAGGTAATTTTTTTTTTGTAAAGCAGTATTTATTGGGATTACAGAGAAACTCCCACACTGGGAGGGGGCCTGAGGG
>NW_006953720.1:0-699 GCF_000164805.1 Carlito syrichta
TCCTTGTAGCAGATAACCCTATTTTATAGATGAGAAACTTGAACTCATGGAGGTCAAATAATGTATATAGGATTAAAGGATCAAATCCTGATCATATGCCAAAGCCCATTATTTTCCACTAGCAATGACATCATTTCTGTATTTAAATATGTCACAGTTGTGCATATTTTGGAGGTACATGTGATATTCTGATACATGTATACAATCTGTAATGATAAAATCAGGGTACTTGGAATATCCATCACCTCAAACATTTATCTTTGAGTTGGGAACATTACAATTCTTCTTTTCTAGCTATGTTGAAAAATACAATGTTATTGTTAATTATAACTTCCCTACTGTATTATACAATACTAGAATGTGTTCCTTCCATGTTTTTGAATTCATTAATCAACTTTTCTTCATGCTCCTCTCCCTTTTTCAGCCTCTAATAACCATGATTCTATTTTCTACTTCCATGAGATTCACTCTTTTTGCTTCCACATATAAGAGAGAATATGTTATATTCGTCTTTCTATTTCTGACTTAGTTCACTTAACATAATGACCTCCAGTTCCAACCATGTTGCTGAAAATGAAAGGATTTTATTCTTTTTAATGACTGAATAATTGGCCATTGTGTGTGTGTGTGTATGAATGAAAATCATATTATATATATATATCTCACATTTTTAAACTATTCATCATTTGATGGACATTT
>NW_006953721.1:0-3535 GCF_000164805.1 Carlito syrichta
ACAAATAGACCTACAAAAGTATACTACACTAACCTTTGACAAAAGAGCAAAGACAGTATAGTGACAAAAATAGTCTTTTGAACAAATGGTGCTGGAACTAGGGCATCCATGTACAAAAATGAATCTGGACACAAACCTTCCACCCTCCACAAAAATTAACTCAAAATGAATCATAGACCTAATTGTAAAACATAAAACTATGGAACCCCCAGAAGATGACATAGAAGAAAACCTAGATGACCTTGGGTATAGTAATGACTTTTAGATACAACACAAAAGGCAAAAATCTACAAAATAAATAATTAGTAAGCTGGACTTCATTAAAATAAAAAACTTTGGCTCTGTTAAAAACAATGTCAGCCAGGCTCGGTGGCTCAGCCTGTAATCCCGCACCTTTGGGAGGCTGAGGTGAGTGGATTGCCTGAGCCCGAGGGTTCGAGACCCACCTGGGCAGCAAGACCTCATCTCTACAATAAATAAAAAAAAAAATCAGCCGGGCATGGTAGTGCATGCCTGTAATTCTGACTACTTGGCAGGCTGAGGTAGAAGGATTGCCGGAGCTCAGCAGGTGAGGCTGCGGTGGCCGGGAGCAGCCACTGCACTCCAGTCTGGGTGACCTAGTGAGACTCCAACTCAAAAAAAAAAAAACAATGTCAAGAGGATGAGATGATGAGCCACAGACTGGGAGAAAATATTTGCAAAAGACACATATGATAAACAACTGTTATCCAAAATAAAAAAAGAAATCTTAAAACTCAATAGTAAGAGAACAAAAAAATCCACTTAATAAATAGGCCAAAGGCCTTAACAGATATCTTACCAAAGATATACATATAGTAAATGAGCATATGAAAGATGTTCCACATTGAATATCATCAGGGAAATACAAATTGAAACAATGGGATACCACTACACAGCCCTCAGAATGGTCAAATCTGAGGACACCAAATGCTGATGAGAGTGTGGAAATCTCATTTATTGTTGTGAGAATGCAAAATGGTACAGCTGCTTTGACAATTGGACTAAACATAACACTTGCCATACAATTCAGCAATGGTGTTTCTTGGTACTTGCCCAAAGAAGTTAAAAACTTATGTTCACACAAAAACCTACACATGAATGTTTATAACAATTTTATTCAATACTGCCAAAATTCAAAAGCAACCAAGACATACTTAATTGGGTGAATGGTAAATAGAGTGTGCAAATTCAGACACTGCAATAGTAGTCAGCACTACAAAGAATGAGCTATAAAGCCATGAAATGAGCTATAAAGCCATAAAAGACATAGGAGAACCTTACATGCATATTACTAAATGAAAGAAGCCACTCTGAAAAGCTTACATGATGTATAATTCCAACTATATGATATTCTGGAAAAGGCAAAACCATGAAGACTGAAAAATCGGAGGTTGCCAGGTGTTGGAGAGAGGGACACAGAACTTACATCCTTCACAAAAATTAACTCTGAATTGTAGTTAATATTGGAGGTTGACTAAGCAGAGCATGAAGGATTTTCAGAGCAATGGAAATACTCTGTTTGATACTATAATGGTGGATACATATTACATCTTTTTCCAAACCCATAGAATGTACAACACCAAGAGTGAACTCTAACGTAAACTATGACCTCCAGGTGATCGTGATGGGTCATCATTTGTAATAAGCGTACCACTCTAGTAGGAGAGAGGTTGATAATGGAAAAGTCTACATATGTGTGGACTATGGAGGTGTGTGAAAAACTTCTGTACCTTCCTTTCAATTTTGCTGTGAACTTAAACCTGCTCTAAAAGTAATATAGACTTTAAAAAAGAAATCAGATTCAGTCATGGGTCAAAAATCAATTATGACTTTCTGATCTTGAGAAAAGGAAAAGGCAAGAGTGAGTACTATTGTTAACTTAGTCTGTGATTCAGGGTAGTAAGTCCCTGTCCCAGGGTTAGGAGCTTTCACAAGGGAGAAACCTAGTTAGAATTTCTAGCACAGTGTTTCTGTTTCTCAGCAATTCCAGACCAGATTATGAGCATTTCTTGCATTCAGGTGCCAATCAGGCGGTCTATATCCAACTCAACAATGAATAGCTTGATATATATATCCAGATTCCACAGTCAGTAAATATATTTTTTATTCATTCTAAATAGAAAGATTCCAATTCATAATCATAAGAATATTTAGATACTTATAAATATTCTAATAAAGCATTGACTCAGAAAGAATGGATTTTCCACTGAAGATTACTCACTATATTTCATTACACATAAACACACCATATGCAAAGTTGTAACTTTCAACTAATCTTTCAACTTGAAAGATGAATCCCAGCCAATTCTTCGGCTGAATGTGTCTCTGGAAACTCTGTGTGAGGTATGAGTTTTCAAACATTAGGGTATGAGTTTTCAAACATCTTCAGTTTCTTTCTCTGACAAAGGAAGAAAATTATTGGCCGTAATGACTGAATAATTTCATCACAGTTTGTTCTTCTTAAGAAATTCTAATACCTTGTCCTGAACAGTATAAATTATCATCCCTTAGCTATTATCCCTAACTTAAAAAGTGATAACACTTTTTTTAAACTTAACCAGTATGTGTCAGTATTTAAAAAGTAGAGTTTTATATCCACTGACCTTTTTTTTTTAACATATCACACTGAAAAGATAAACATATACTGACTGCAATTCAATCAAAGTAAAAATGTCCATGGTGTCTTTCACCCTTGGATCAAGATTGTGAGGGATATTCTTGGCTACTGATGATTTTCTGTGAATAAAGTATTAGAGGAAATCTGTGTGCACTGTACATTTTGTGCTGTTCTCATGACTTACAAAAAATAATTTAAGCCGGGCTCGGTGACTCAGCCTGTAATCCCGCGCCTTTGGGAGGCTGAGGTGAGTGGATTGCTTAAGCCCGCGGGTTTGAGACCCGCCTGGGCAGCGTGACCTCATCTCTACAATAAATCAAAAAATCAGCCGGGCATGGTAGTGCATGCCTGTAATTCCAGCTACTTGGAAGGCTGAGGCGGAAGGATCGCCGGAGCCCCAGCAGGTCGAGGCTGCGGTGGCCAGAAGCGGCCACTGCACTCCAGTCTGGGCGACAGAGTGAAACTCAAACTCAAAAAAAAATAATAATAATAATAATAATAATTTAAATTCAAGAAAACAAGGCTTCTTATCACACAAGCTTTCAATGATTAAAAAGTTTTTGAATGTGGCTCTGTCATATATACTTTACACAGATTCAAGGAATTGATTCATAGTCTGCTTATCAGTGGTTTGATCCAAGTATAAAACAAGATAAATGCTAAAAATTCATGCTTAATACTTTATCTTCACTTTTAAAATCATAGCTAGTTTCCATACTATATAGCTCTGGAACCTCAGATGACCATTGGAAGCAGACCTCTCTGGTGGCCACACTAGGTATCACTACTATAGATGAATAGTTCCACTTTTCTCTCATTCACACACACATTTATACTATATATACACACATATACAATATTATATCATCAGAGTTTTACTCTGAATGAGGAAGCTAC
>NW_006953723.1:0-746 GCF_000164805.1 Carlito syrichta
CGAAACTATCAGGGAAAGAGGAGACACATAACATCAATAAGGGTATACGATCTCAAACCAGGTGAAATGGGGACCAAAGGGAGGCCCAAACTTTACCTGTACCTTGACAACTTTTATACCTAATCCTGAATTGTAGCCCACATCTTTTAAATAAAAAATAAATTAATTAAAATAAAATAAATTCTACTTTCAATTATCTTATATAACCAGATGTGGAATTGATAGAACCTACTGTAGGCTATTTTTCAGTTTTTTTTTTTTTTTTTTTTTTTTTGAGTTGGAGTCTCACTCAGTTGCCCAGACTGGAGTGCAGTGGCCGCTCCCGGCCATCGCAGCCTCGACCTGCTGGGCTCCGGCGATCCTTCCACCTCAGCCTTCCAAGTAGCTGGAATTACAGGCGCGCACTACCACGCCCGGCTAATTTTTTGATTTATTGTAGAGATGAGGTCTCATTGCCCAGGCGGGTCTCGAACCCGCCGGCTCAGGCAATCCACTCACCTCAGCCTCCCAAAGGCACAGGATTACAGGCTGAGCCACCGAGCCCGGCTTATTTTTCAGTTTTTAAAGAAGACTGTATAGTGGTTTCCACAATGACTGCACCATTTTACTTACCCAGGAATGCTGCACATCCTGGCCAATACTTGTTATTGTCTGATTTTTTAAAAGTGACTATCTGAATGGGTGTGAGATCATTTTAATCTACATTTCTCCATTGATGAGTGATGTTGAGCATATTTTCATACGCT
>NW_006953724.1:0-919 GCF_000164805.1 Carlito syrichta
TGAACACAAGCGAGGTGCAGGAGGGGCGCCCTCCACCCACCAGGTGTTTCCTCAGGCATGAGGAAGAACAATCTCAATTAAATCACAAAACTTCTACATGAATACAAAGCCAGGTGAATGAGGGGGGGGGGTCCTCTCTCCCCCACCAGGTGTTTCCTGGGGTAAGAGGAAGGGCAATCCCAATTAAATCACAAGACATTTACCTGAACATAGAGCCAGGTGGATGAAGGGCATCCCCTACCCACCAGGTGTTTCCCCAAGTATGAGGAATGAGGATTCCAAAACTATCTCACTGTTCCTCATGCCTGGTTAATATTTCTTAAAAGCAATACAACAATTCTAATATTCTAATAGTCAATAACTTTTAAAGCCTATGCATACACAACACCTAATAACCAACCTAAATCCCAATTCCTCTCTATTTTACGCTAATTCTACCTACACTATAGAAACTCTTAATTATAGCCCAAACCAATTCCTTAGGAATGTGGCCCACTCGTGCTGGGCTGTTTCTAGTAGCTCTAGATATTTATCTGTATTATTAAGATTGAAACAGCACTTTGTATGTATATACTAATTCTACAAATATACTATTAAATCTTTAAAGAAGCTTGTACCATATTAAAGGCTCCCAAATGTGACCTGAGTTTGAATTATGTTAAGTTTAAAGCCGAAACCGCAGTCTGTAAGAAACAGGAACAATGGACTCCAAAAGTAAGCCATACCTGTCGTACTCTCAGAACTTCATGCTTAGATCATCAAAGTCCCTGCTAGTGGGACGTGCTAAAACAGCAAATAAGGGAAGAGGGAATGGGCCTTCAGTTCCTGAACTCAACCTAGTAGTCTCAGGTCTGCAACCTGCTGGATCCCTAACGCTCAGCGGGCCTCACAGCCAGCTCCCAATACCTGAGGACTGGTG
>NW_006953727.1:0-782 GCF_000164805.1 Carlito syrichta
TCCCTGATATTCACCAGCTTCTGGCCTACATTGATCTCAGTCCTGAGGAACAGCCTGGTTCTGAAAATGCCAAACTAAGAGAAAAGAGCCTGAGTTTTGAGAAACAAGGGACACTAGAAAGTGGAATTGAGTCTAGCAACAGTTTTGCTAACATCACCACACTGGCAGAGGATATTTACCTACCCCAACTCTTCAATTCCTTAAAAGATCTTGACCAACCCAAAGGTCCCACGGGAATCAAAGCCAAACATACCAAGGTGAATCAGATGCAGGAAAAGTCAAATGTAATAAAGGTGCCAGGGTTCTACTAACCTCTAGACATGGCCTACAGCTTCAAGTTAGGTACATTCAGATAATAAGAATTTGGGTGAGATCAAAACCAACCTTTTCAAGCCTCTGAATGCCTACCAGATCAACTCAGAAAGAACAAATGCAAAACTCTGAGCCTAACGAAGAAGCTCCAGAGTGCAAAATACAGCCAAAGGACCCAGAGTGCCTGTTAGAGGGAGAAGTGGTTTTTTGTAGTGCTACAGCCAGTTACAGTCCACCTGCAAATGCAGCTAAGCATTCTGACAGCAGACCTCAGAAAGCTGCATGGAATGGGTAATCCACATGAGGGTAAAGGTCCTGAGAAAATGCAAGTCAAAGCCCAAAATCCAAATGGCAGTGCTGAAAAAGAGTATCCATCTCCATTCCAGTATGAGCTTCCATCACCTGAATGGTCACGTTGATAGTTTTGCCATTTCCAACCCTGATAAACCTCAACCTTGACCTGCTCTTCA
>NW_006953728.1:0-4795 GCF_000164805.1 Carlito syrichta
AAGATTCACCTGGCTACACTTAACAATAGCAACTCTTAGTAAAAAGGTTGGCATTTTGATTTTCCATTTGCCTATTGTTTTCATATCTCTCACCCTTTTATACATTAAATTGGAAGGGGAGTGCTATTATTTAGTTTTGTTTAAACCTCACTACAAGCCTCTATTGCCAGTTCAGTTACTTCCGCAACTGTCCTGCTTTGGTGACAAGGATTTGCACAATTTTTCTTTCTTCCTTTTTTTTTGAGACAAGGACTTGTTCTGTCACTAAGCTAGAGTGCTGTGGCACAAGCTCACCACAGCCTTGAATTCCTGGGCTCAAGTGATCTGCCCACTTCAGTCTCCTGCTTAGCTGGGACTATAGGTGCATGCCATGTCACCTGGTTAATTTTTTCCATTTTTCATAAAACAAGATCTCACTGTATTCCCCAGGCTTGTCTTGAACTCCTGACCTCAAACAATCATCTTGCCTTGACCTCCCAAAGTTCTGAGGTTACAGGCATGAGCCATAGTCTTTCAGTTCACTCCTTCTCCTCACCATCTGGGAAATGATATGCCTGGATGGCAAAGTGAAAACTATGGTAACAATCAGTCAACAGCCTCCATCTTTGCTGATATACCTAGTTGTGAAAACACTTAACAACTACTAGCCAATCCATAAATCTCCATCTGGTCGGTCAGTAAGCTCTCAGAATCCATTTAAAAGGACTTGCTGAAATCTGAAGGCATACCTGTGTTGTACTTGATTGGTAAAAGTACCAGTAAAGAAAAGAAGGCTAAGTTTATTCTGATTTTTTGTTGGTAAATTCTACCAGATTGATGGCAAAGCTAAATCTTATATATTTTTATAACTCCTGTGTCTAGGATGCATTGCATACTCAATAAATGTTTGCTGAATTAATTAATTAAATATATCTTTGCTAACTCCTAATAATTATCTTTTTGTTATGAATATTTATAAACCATCTTTTTAATGATAATTTCTTCAGTATTTTCTTTTATTTGAAACTCATTTATATATATCTAGAATCACTTCTTTTTGCCTTGTTGGTAGAACCGATCAATATTTCCCTTCCTGCACTCTTCCAGCCTACCTCCTTCTCCATCATTTCTTATGAGCAGTAATGCTGACTCCATCAACATATATGCATTTTATTAATACATTCTGTGCCCTGAGATGTAATTATTCTGGCCCTGGGAATTTGAATTCATTTAAAGTATATTAAATGTTCTCAATAGAGTACCATATGTTCTCACTCATAAGCGGACTTTGAACAATTATCATAAAACTATAAGAAAGGGATTGGCAGTAGTGGGAAACTGGCAGGGGAGTGGGAGTGGGATTGGCAGTTGAGGGAAACTGCCAGGGGAGGGGAGGCACACCTTGTCAACAAGGGTACCTGCATAATGAACATGTGTATACTAACCCTGAGTTGGACCCCATATCTTTAGAATAAAAAATAAAAGTAAAAAATATTCTCTTATTATTATCCTCTATCTTCAGGAAAGTGTCTTCTTAAAGATAGCTTTTTTACCATTTATAGTTAGGAACTGTTTCCTTTGGCCTTGAGGCAAAACAGGAATTGAGTCATTTGCTTTTCTGTCTTTTGTGTATTAATATTCTAATATCTGTGCCCCAAAAAGTGTATCTTTCTTCCCTTCTTTGTGGCATTATTTACAACTTTGTTAGCCTCTATTTTCATGGCAACATTCACTGTGGTTCATATAATTTGCTGTTTTTGTTACTACAGTTCCCTTCTGGATTTTGTACAAATGCTTATGTTTAAAGAATAGAGTGCAGAAGATACTCTTGCGATCACTCCCTTTCTCTGAGAGCACACTGTCAGATTCAGGGTTTGTGTGACATCATCATGCTCTTTGATTACAGTTGATTGGACCAGGGACAGACATGCAGAAAATTAGATTCTCTCTCCCAGCAATTTGGCATTTTAGTTTGGGATGCTCATTTGAATGGAGAGATCATGAACTCAGAAGTTGTCAAGTGGGACATAAGTAGACTGTACACAATGAATTGGTGAAAGGAGATAGGACAGATGTGAAGAGTGAAGCAGAGATAGTGAATTAAGGAAAGACAGTCCTGATGGTTTTCAGGTCCCAGTGAATAATGACAGGATAATCTCTAGACATGGTAATTTATTTTCTCTACTCCTTTCTCTGCCATTACGAGGTGGATGCTAGGCCCTTGGTCATCCCTTGACTCCCTATGTTACAGGACAGAAAACAAAAACTGCTTGATGACAACACAGAGAAGCAGTAGAGGGCTGTGGTGAAAAGCAATGTTCTTGAGCCAGGCCGTCTTTTAGAAGAATCCTAACTGTATTCCTTCCTGGCTATGACACCATGAAAAAACTACTTAACTACTCTGTGTATTCATATATCTGATAAAGTTAATGCTACCTACCTCATAGGGTTGTTATGGCAATTAAAATAATTAAAAATGTACAGGTTTTAGGACTATCATCAACATATCATAAGAGAACTAATAAGTGAAAATTAATTTTGTCTTCTCTTTTCCCTCCAAACTCCTGAACTAATTGAAGAGTAATACTCTGTGCCACAGATGATGAAGTAACAGGGAGGAGAGTCTCTGGGGACATGGAATGTGTTGAGAGGAATTTGACCAGGCAAATAATAGGCATTAAAATGGCCTGGAAGACCAGCAGCTCTTGTAACTCTCAAGAGCAGTGCCTGAGGGCAGGGCTGAACCTCAAGGCTGAGGCTGCTTTATGAGTCTGAGAAAGCAGGATCTTGCTCCCACATGTCTCCAGAGGAGCCCAGGGATCGTGGGTATGATCAACACTGCTACTTTCCAATTTTCACTCTTTCCTCTTCTTTAGTTAAAAAAATGCCAAATTATCAGCTGGCCACTCATGAAAGAAATTATATTTCTCAGCCTCCTTTTAGCATGATATGGCCATGTGAACATTTGGCTTTCTCTGGGTGGAAGCAGGGGAAAAAATATTTTAACAGTAGGAAAACTGGCAGTCATTGGCCAACTCCTGACAATTCTAGGCCCATTGCTGAAGAGGCTCCCTAGGTTGGTTGAGCAGAAGTTGTAGGTCAGAGTTCTATAGTAAGATATGGTCTGGCAATTATCCATTTGTAGATTCAGTTTCTCATGGGTAAGAAAAAGTGCTATACATCACTTTGGAGACATCTCCTTTAAAAGGAGGGATAGCTAAGACTGTAAACTCTAGAGCCAGAATGACTCAGTTAAAATTTTAACTCTGCTACTTCTAAGCTGTGTAACATTAAGCAAGTTGTCTAACCTCGCTGTAGTTGAAGGTGGATGAAGATGTTCCCAAAATAACCAAAAATTGGCATCTCTCCAACCTAGCAACATGGGTGAATCAAAACCAGATGTAAGTTGATTTAAGTAAAACAAAGACATCTAATATTCTTGCATATCTGAGTTTGTGCTTAAGATTCATGACTACTACATGGGTTTAACTGCCCTTGGGTTTTGTCATTTTCCCCAGAATCTTTTAAATATATTCTTCTTTATTTAATTTTTAAAGTTAATTCAGAGTGAATATGTTTCTTGCACCCAAAAATGTGCAAGACGTCAACCTACCTGTGCAGTCATATGAATGTCTTAAAGTATCTCTTTCTTTTATCTCTGGCTAGTAATATTTTAAATTCTACTGTCAGATTTCATGTTTAGGGTCCTGATATCCCACTTGAGGTGTTTCCCTTTTTTGAAGAGTCAGTTCCTGGGATTACATCCATTTTTTCTCCTTGCATTTGACACTTGCATTATCAAAGTTTAGTGCCTCAGGGCTTTCTCCTTTCACCCCCTGCTGATTCCATGCTGACATGTTTCTTTCACTTCGTTACCATTTCCAGACAACCAATCAATTGTTCCTTATTAATCTAAATCAAGTCCAGAATGGCAGTTCTTATTGGCAGTTCTTCCTCTACCAGATGAGCAGGGAACTGTCAGCAAGCCAAACCAAGAGTTTATCAGGTGTAATTCTTCCTGCAGAATGAGTAGATCTAGAGACATGTAGCTCCTTGAATCTTTCAGATGTGGTTTTATACATCTGGGGGACAACAGAAGAGATCTTTGGCATAGCATGAATATCACCTATGGGAACTCTCTCTAATACTTAAACTATTCATGGAGCCAACATTCTTTGAAATGGGTTGACTGTTAAATAAGCTGAAGCCAAAAGTTAGAGATGTAGTTGGAAAGAAAACAGAGAGAAATGGACACCAGGAGTGTGAAACTCAAAACCCCTGCTTTACCACCATTCACTGGGATCCAATGAAAGCCATTTTAACTTGCTGGGCTTCACTTTCCTATCTACAAAATGGGGATGATTAATCTTTCTTCTGTATAGCTTGCAAAACTGTCTGGTAAAGTGCTTGGAAACATAATTCATTTCTGTTTAAATGTATGGTATTGCCATCATTTTAATGTGCCAATAATCCTAGCCTCCCATTCCCATATTAATTATTGTTCCACCATGCAAAATAACAGAGAGGTAACAAAACTAGCATCTATTCAGCATCAAGTAGGTACCCTATGCTAAGACTATTACAAGTGCATTTTTATTTAATCTACACACTAGTCCCAAGTGGTCTGTATTAAAAATATATTTCTTTGCTCATTATGCAGACAAGGCTCAAAAGTGTTTGTGATTACTTTGTCCAAAGTCTGGCATCTGGCAAATTTCAGAGACAAAAATTCAAATTCTGGGTTTACTCCAAAGCTGGTGATCATATGTCTATCATACAGACAGAGGTCATTGAAAGGGAAGTGAAGAGATGAATA
>NW_006953729.1:0-486 GCF_000164805.1 Carlito syrichta
TAAGATGGGTTGAAGTAAGCTGCTGAAACAGCATGACAAAGCTAAGTAATGTGAAAATGGCTGCCACTCTGACTAAAGTTCCTCCATTTTGGCTTTCCACCCCTTCATGTGATAAAATTATAAAGAGATGCAAAAAAAATTTCTACTCATTTCTGGATAGAGGTTATAGTTGAAGGATAAGATTGATGAAAGAGATCGTGAAAGACTCACTCTTAATGGACATAGAGCAGCTCATCTCATCATTATTGTTTTACAATAAATATATATTACAAATATAATTTTTCACCTATGTAACATGTAATACAACCATGCAAATGATAAACTCAATATAACTATTGGAAATGGGAAAATATATATTTATTCCTAGTAGATTCTTAAGTTAAATTCAATTCCAAACTAAAACTGAGAAGATGCTTGTCAGACAATATAAATTATGAAAAATCATAAATATCATGAAAAATAAACAGATAATAGCACTAGGTGAAG
>NW_006953730.1:0-322 GCF_000164805.1 Carlito syrichta
GATAGACTTTCCCTGGCATTCCAAGAAGCCATAATGACAGGTGTGTGCCACCACCCCCGGTCATTTTTGATTGTGGGTAGAGACAAGGTCTTGCTGAGGTGCCTGGGCATGTCTTGACCCCCAGGCTCTGGCCAGTCGCTGGCTTTGGCCTCCCAAACCACTGGGATGATGAGGCTGAACCCCTGAGCCTGTCCTCATTTGTTCATCAAAAAAGAACCAGAAGGCCGGCATGACGGCCCACCCCTGGAATCCCAGCACTCTATGTGGCTGAGGTGGGAGGATGGCTGGAGCCCAGGAGCCCAAGACCAGCCCAGGCCACACA
>NW_006953731.1:0-319 GCF_000164805.1 Carlito syrichta
ACACTGGGGTAATTTTTTTTTTTTTTTGTAGCTATGTTGCTTAGGCTGATCTGGAACTCCTGAGTTGAAATAGTCCTCCTGCCTCACCCTTCCAAATTGCTGGGATTACAGACCTGATGCACTGGACCCAGTCCAACATTTCTTTTTTACTTTTATTTTTCCTACACCAGTCTCTCTCATCTCTCAGATCTTAAGACTAAATTATGGATGACTGCAATGTGACAACTACTTTGGTTACTGAACATTCCCAACCACTAACTGTCATATCTCTTCCACAAAGGATATTCAGTTAACTTCTGAGAGTCAATGATGCAAGAAA
>NW_006953732.1:0-6626 GCF_000164805.1 Carlito syrichta
TAAAAGCAAAGCTCCAGCCACTCAAAAGAAGCTTAATAAGGGTAAACCTGCTGAGGGGAATGGTATCAGCTGTTATGAATGTGGCCAATCTGGGCACCTAAAGCATAATTGTTCCTAATGGCCTAAGCCCCCAGGACCTTGTCCAATATCCGGACTAAAAAGCCACGGAAAGAAATGGTGCGGCCTCTCCCAAAGGGGGGGCACCTAGCTGGGCAATAGTGGCTGTAGACTGAAGGGGGAGGGGCATGGCCCAGCACGGCACTCTGTATGCCATCCACCCAGAGAATCCTTGGGTCTTTATAAATGTGACTGGGGTCCAAATTAATTTCTTAATTAATACTGAGACTAAGTTTCTAGCCCTTGTGCTCATACTGAACTTCTTTCTCCTAAAACCTGCTCTTTAGTGGGAGTCAAAGGTGTTCCAAAAACTAAATGTTTCACCTAACAGTTCCTAAAAGGTGAATTCAAATTACAACTGTAAAAGGTTATCTATAAATAAATAGAAAGGAAAGAAAAAAGCAAAGGAAAAATATACAAAGGTTGTTGGTATACAAATAAGGTTTTAAGCCGGGCTCGGTGGCTCAGCCTGTAATCCCGCGCCTTTGGGAGGCTGAGGTGAGTGGATTGCCTGAGCCCGCGGGTTCGAGACCCGCCTGGGCAGCGAGACCTCATCTCTACAATAAATCAAAAAATCAGCCGGGCGTGGTAGCGCATGCCTGTAATTCCAGCTACTTGGAAGGCTGAGGCGGAAGGATCGCCGGAGCCCAACAGGCGAGGTTGCGGTGGCCGGGAGCGGCCACTGCACTCCAGTCTGGGTGACAGAGTGAGACTCCAACTTAAAAAAAAAAAAAAAAAAAAAAAACAAAAAACAAATAAGGTTTTAGTAAAAAAAAAAGAAATATAAGAAAAAAGATATTTTATCTAAGAGGAAATCTTATATGGTACATTTTTGTCCTGTAATAAAGTAAATAGTTATGAGAATTTTTAAAAAGGGGTAAAAAACAAAAATAAAATGGTACAAGCATGCCAAAAATAGTATAAGGCAAGTTTATGAAAAATAGACATACAAAAGAAATTCTATAAACAATCAAGGCATAATAGAGTCCTTTCTGGATTCAAGACTCCAAACATTTTTTAATTTCTCTTCAAATTTTATATAAAATTTACTTAAGTGTCTGGTTCAAATTATAGTCTAAAACAATCTGTCAGGCTACCATTACAGTCCAGAAATACAAAAACTGGTACTTGTAATAAAGCCACAGAAATTAAAGTTTATTATTTAAGTTATGTTAATAACTTCGGGCCTTGTAGCTTTTGTACAAAAAGGTAATTAGCCACTGCCTGCAATTGTCAAAATGTAGGCCTGACTTTATTCCTTTTATTGAGCTAAAATCCAGTAATTTCATGCCCACATAATGGTCATGCAAAAAAAATTCCAACCAGTACCTGCAAACAATGCCACTGCTGAAACAAATCTGGATGCCTCAAGTCAGACAGGGAAAAATTTTCGATCTCTGACTAGGCAGGACTGCACCCATTATCAGCTCTGAAGAAATTACAGAGGATGGACCTTCACCCCTCGGCGCCCAGATATTATGGGATCGAAAAATATCTAAAAAATAAATAATTAAGTCAGGGTAGCTAGCACAGGCTAGACATAAATAAATTTCCTATAGGTAGGTTTTTAAAGGGATTCAAACATTTCTACTGCAGGCCAAGTGGCAACCTATCCCACCCCTTGGCAAATCCAGGGAAAACTCCATCAGATGTAAAAACTAGGACAGTACAATCTTTCAATTTATGAGTTAACATAATAATCACTAGAAATTCTTTGGAGACATGTGTAAACTAAACATAGTTATTTCGTATTGCATCACTCAGGATACAAGTCCCTGAAATGGAATTTGGTAAACCTTTGAAATCGTTTAATGTTAGGCCTTTTTCCTACACCTCTGAAGGAAAGGGGCCACAAACATAAATGCTCATAAGAAAATGTGTTGTCTATTTGGGACAAATTTTAATCATAGTTTATAAGCTTATTTCTCTAGACGCTTCTTGAACCAGAAGAAACTCAAACATCCCAGAGGAGTAAGTGCTGCTAAAAATTGAAGAAGGGAAGAACCCAACAAACAACCAACTAAGCCAGCCTTCCAGGACTGGGAGTGCGCCGCAGATTCAGCAACACCCCTTAAGCTGACCTTCTGGAAAGTCAAAATTTCTCAAGCCCTGCTCTAGAACCTTGAGAATTCTCCAGCCCTACTTCAGTCACACACCAGAGGCTGACTGATCAATGCACTATAGAAAATTAAGGATTCAGCTTAAGAACTCAGCGGACATTACTGATAAGCCATTACTTTGCTTTGTCAATCTTTATATTTGCTAAACTGTCATTTTAATTGCTGTAAAACTAACTTTATTCACTGTGGAATTAACAGAGTTGTTCCCTTTGAGCATGTTAGAAAAGGGTTTCACTAACATTCCCATTCTTTCTTATAATAGGTAATGTTCTTGGGCTTTTATGTATTTTTGCCTAATTTGGGTGTTTATCGCTCCCTCACACACCCAGCGTGTACGTGTATAGAAACTATCTGGTCAGACGTAAGAATTTCCATTGTTATTCATCCCGGTCAGAAGTTTGTTCTGGTGGCCAACAAGGCCTGTTTGGTATTGGGCATCTGCTTATGCAACTAGGTCTTCTCAATGTACTAAAGGGCTATTTTGGACATACAAAAAGGTTGCATATGCCCAGCTCCCAGCATTATGAAAAAACACATGTACCATAGGAATAATCCAGCCAGGATTTTTCCTTGTGCCTAACCCAAAGGGGGATGAACTAGGCATCCCCCTTTATGAAAGCCTCAAAACCCGAGGTGCTCGATCCCTCGATCAAGTTCCTAATATAGGAGAGACCCAGGTTTGGAAAAATAATGAATGGCCACCCCAGAGAATTGTAAATACTCATGGTCCAGTCACATGGGTGCAAGATGGGAGTCGGAAATGCTACACACCTCTATATATATGCTAAATCGCATTGTCAGGTTACAAACTGTTTTAGAAATTATAACTAATCAAACAGCCATGGCTTTTGAGCTTGCTACTCAGCAGCAAGCCCAAATGCATGCAGCTATTTATCAAAACCTCCTAGCTTTGGACTACCTGCTGGCGGAAGAAGGAGGAGTATGTGGTAAATTTAATAACTCTAACAGTTGTTTACAAATATATAATAATGGTTCTCAGATCCCACTACACCCCCTTGTCTGAATAGTCAATGATTTGACTCTCAGCACAACTGAAATGGGGGGAATGTAAAAGGGAAAAGGAACCTCTGCCCCTGGGATTGTAAGGGCAGGAGGGAGATGAAAGAAATGACTTCAACCTTGAAATGCTTTACTCCCTTCCTGGAGGCTTTTCTTTGAAGGTTTCTCCTCTATAAACATTGCAAGATAAATTGTATCCTCACCCACTACAACAGCCTGTAACCTCGCTAGCTTGCTGATGTCTGTAGAATATTGCAATCAGACCTCTGGAAAATGTCCAACTCTAACTTTAGCTAACCAAGATGTAAGCTAGGACTACTTAAGGAAGCTCTAAGCGGTGACTCGGGGCCCTCTTGCTTGAAACTCTCTTCCTGCAAGCGGTTGCCAGCAGGCAGAGCCTTGCCTAATAAACTTCTCCTTTGTTAAAATTAAGTCGGTGGGCTGTTATTTAATCGCTTGAACCCTACTTCACCACAAGCTCTGAGATTCTTTTCTATGCCTAGTCAAATCTGCTATTATTCCAAACTATTGTGTTTGGAAATGACAGGAGATAGTTATTTCTTCTTAGAATTTCAGTTTGGTTCTTTCTTAGGATGACCAGGTCAGCTTTCACTTCCTGCCCTGTTTTCATGACCAGGTTGATGTGTTTATCCATATTCTCATGAGTCTTGTTGAGTGTCTTTGTCCTCCAAAGTATGAAGTCTATGTTTGTCAGCAGGAACAGATAATCCTGGATAGGTTCCATTGCTTGGAGTCTTGAAAGTCCCTTTGTGGATGTCAACTCATAAAGGCTTTGGGGGTTGCAGGTGATTTTTCACTAATTCATCAGTGAGGGTGGACTACTGGTTTTATTTTTTTGTATTGATTTGTTTATTTGATAAAGTTGGTATTATTGGAGTGGCAGATTTTCCCCCTGATATCCCACTCTGGTTTATCCATGAGTGGGGCAGAGGTGGCAGGAAGGGTGTTAAACTGGGGGAATCTGTCTGATATTTCTTCACTGATGCAGAATAGTGAGGGTAAGACCAGTCCTTTCTTATAGTTCAGAGGCTTTTTCTTTCCTCTTGCATGAGTGCAAGTGACCCTGACTGTCCAGAAGCTCCAGCTTCTTTATCTTGTGTGTCTTGTTTACAGAATTGGCAGGCAGCCAGGAGAGGTCCCTTAGCTCTACTCTGCCACAGGTGTCCTTGAGGACATGAAAGTGGTATCCTCCCATCTAAGCAAGATTGTCCCTTTCTCACAAGCATAGAAGGTAAGCAGATGTCTTCTTGGTGAAGAAGTAATTGAGAGATTTTGCACATCTCTGTGTGACGTTTTATTTGGTGAAGGAAAATGTAAACCCATAAAAATCTGTACAGGAGCCGGGCTCGGTGGCTCATCCTATAATCCTGTGCCTTTGGGAGGCTGAGGTGAGTGGATTGCCTGAGCCCACGGGTTCAAGACCCTCCTGGGCAACAAGACCTCATCTCTACAATAAATCAAAAAATCAGCAGGGCATGGTAGCGCATGCCTATAATTCCGGCTACTTGGAAGGTTGGGGCGGAAGAATCGCCGGAGCCCAGCAGGTCAAGGCTGCGGTGGCCGGGAGCGGCCACTGCACTCCAGTCTGGGTGACAGAGGGAGATTCCAACTCAAAAAAAAAAAAAATCTGTACAGGAGAGAGCACTACATGATCTCAGGGACCCCTCTTGCATTTCCTAGGTTAGAAATGAAACCCACATCTATAATTTTTGGATATGGTAACTAAAGTCTTCCTCATTAAATTATAGACCCTGCCAATAACTGCCTTGGCCTGTTTCATAGAGTGAGATGTATCTCTGTACACATGGGTTTGACCTGGTCCTGTGCAACTTGTACCCAACTCTGAATGAGTGTCATGACCCTAGACCTGGGAAGCTCTATCATAAAAAATTAAGATGGTGGGAAAGACAAAAAAGAAAAAAAAAAAGCTCCTGCAAAGGTAACAGGACCACGTTTAGACTCCTTTGTCTAGACAAACAACCTGACCTTGCTTGTCTCACTAAACCATTGAGAGAAGGCTGGATATTTTAGAAAATCCACATGTTAGCTTGTGCCATGACATATGTATCCCATAATGAAGGCAAATAGGTAAATACAAAAGAATTTCATAGTTATTAACTTCTTTCATGCCAATTTTCAGTCAACATCCACCAAAACCAACTCCAAGCAGCCAGTAAATTGCTTTTTGCAACTATAGATTGAAATTCAATTTTATAGAATTTATCTCCACAGAAGCATACATGCCCAATATAATAGCTCTGTTTTTGCAAGAATTAGCAATTTATTTGTATTGTTGTGTATGTCTATATTGTAATATCAAATTCATCTTCTTTTTAAATTTATTTACTTCCTGCTAAACATTTGGATTTTTTTCTGTCATTTACTGGCCAGTCTATCGTCTATCTATCTGAATTGCAACCAAATTCGACACTGTAAGATTGTTAAAATGGTAAATTACATAGGATCACCAGGGTGACATATTTGTGCTCTTAATAAAGTACATGTGGACCCCAAATCCCTACACCTCCCAAGGTATCCTGGTGACTTCCCTCCATTTGCCATGTGTGGTTGGTGTGGATAAGAGTCATCTAGTCCTCTTCAGAAAGAGACATGTAGCCTGTGCTGTTGGGAGGGCTGTCAGTGGATCACCTCACACTGTTAGCACTAAAGAGTTAGTCTCAGCTGCACAGAGTGGTATCACTCAAGGTTTTCACTTCTCTGGGCAGTTCATATCCAGTGGCTGATAGAAGTGAGGATAAACAGATCAGGCCTTGCCAAAATGCAGAGAAAAGGGGGCACTTCTACAATGTTTGTGGGAGTGCAAATTAGTTCAATCTCTATGGAAAACAGTGTGATGTATTCCAAAAGAAATAGAAATTTACCTTCCATATGACTCCCCCTTCTAGGGGAGAAACTACAATCATTCTTCAAAAAAAGATACCTGTGCACACACATTTATTGTAGCACTATTCACAACAGGAAAGACATGGAACCAACCGTGCTGCCCATTGAGAGTGGACTGGATACAAATGTGGCACATATACATGGTGAAATATCATGCAACCATAAAGAAGGACAAATTATGGACTTCACAGCAACTTGGATGGATTTAGAGTCTATCATACTCAGTGATCTACCACAGAAACAAAGAAATGAGTATGACATGTCCTCATTCACAAGTGGTTCCCGGACATCTAGTATAATACTATAAGAAAGAGATTGGGAGTAGCAAGACACTGCCAGGGGAGGAGGGGCACATAATATCAATAAGGATGCCTGATTCTAGTCCAGGTGAAGTGAGGTTCGATGGGAGGCCAACTTCACATGTATGAAAACCACTTATGTACC
>NW_006953733.1:0-4212 GCF_000164805.1 Carlito syrichta
GGTACATAAGTGGTTTTCATACATGTGAAGTTGGCCTCCCATCGAACCTCACTTCACCTGGACTAGAATCAGGCATCCTTATTGATATTATGTGCCCCTCCTCCCCTGGCAGTGTCTTGCTACTCCCAATCTCTTTCTTATAGTATTATACTAGATGTCCGGGAACCACTTGTGAATGAGGACATGTCATACTCATTTCTTTGTTTCTGTGGTAGATCACTGAGTATGATAGACTCTAAATCCATCCAAGTTGCTGTGAAGTCCATAATTTGTCCTTCTTTATGGTTGCATGATATTTCACCATGTATATGTGCCACATTTGTATCCAGTCCACTCTCAATGGGCAGCACGGTTGGTTCCATGTCTTTCCTGTTGTGAATAGTGCTACAATAAATGTGTGTGCACAGGTATCTTTTTTTGAAGAATGATTGTAGTTTCTCCCCTAGAAGGGGGAGTCATATGGAAGGTAAATTTCTATTTCTTTTGGAATACATCACACTGTTTTCCATAGAGATTGAACTAATTTGCACTCCCACAAACATTGTAGAAGTGCCCCCTTTTCTCTGCAAGGCCTGATCTGTTTATCCTCACTTCTATCAGCCACTGGATATGGACTGCCCAGAGAAGTGAAAACCTTGAGTGATACCACTCTGTGCAGCTGAGACTAACTCTTTAGTGCTAACAGTGTGAGGTGATCCACTGACAGCCCTCCCAACAGCACAGGCTACATGTCTCTTTCTGAAGAGGACTAGATGACTCTTATCCACACCAACCACACATGGCAAATGGAGGGAAGTCACCAGGATACCTTGGGAGGTGTAGGGATTTGGGGTCCACATGTACTTTATTAAGAGCACAAATATGTCACCCTGGTGATCCTATGTAATTTACCATTTTAACAATCTTACAGTGTCGAATTTGGTTGCAATTCAGATAGATAGACGATAGACTGGCCAGTAAATGACAGAAAAAAATCCAAATGTTTAGCAGGAAGTAAATAAATTTAAAAAGAAGATGAATTTTGATATTACAATATAGACATACACAACAATACAAATAAATTGCTAATTCTTGCAAAAACAGAGCTATTATATTGGACATGTATGCTTCTGTGGAGATGAATTCTATAAAATTGAATTTCAATCTATAGTTGCAAAAAGCAATTTACTGGCTGCTTGGAGTTGGTTTTGGTGGATGTTGACTGAAAATTGGCATGAAAGAAGTTAATAACTATGAAATTCTTTTGTATTTACCTATTTGCCTTCATTATGGGATACATATGTCATGGCACAAGCTAACATGTGGATTTTCTAAAATATCCAGCCTTCTCTCAATGGTTTAGTGAGACAAGCAAGGTCAGGTTGTTTGTCTAGACAAAGGAGTCTAAACGTGGTCCTGTTACCTTTGCAGGAGCTTTTTTTTTTTCTTTTTTGTCTTTCCCACCATCTTAATTTTTTATGATAGAGCTTCCCAGGTCTAGGGTCATGACACTCATTCAGAGTTGGGTACAAGTTGCACAGGACCAGGTCAAACCCATGTGTACAGAGATACATCTCACTCTATGAAACAGGCCAAGGCAGTTATTGGCAGGGTCTATAATTTAATGAGGAAGACTTTAGTTACCATATCCAAAAATTATAGATGTGGGTTTCATTTCTAACCTAGGAAATGCAAGAGGGGTCCCTGAGATCATGTAGTGCTCTCTCCTGTACAGATTTTTTTTTTTTGAGTTGGAATCTCCCTCTGTCACCCAGACTGGAGTGCAGTGGCCGCTCCCGGCCACCGCAGCCTTGACCTGCTGGGCTCCGGCGATTCTTCCGCCTCAACCTTCCAAGTAGCCGGAATTATAGGCATGCGCTACCATGCCCAGCTGATTTTTTGATTTATTGTAGAGATGAGGTCTTGCTGCCCAGGAGGGTCTTGAACCCGTGGGCTCAGGCAATCCACTCACCTCAGCCTCCCAAAGGCACAGGATTATAGGATGAGCCACCGAGCCCGGCTCCTGTACAGATTTTTATGGGTTTACATTTTCCTCCACCAAATAAAACGTCACACAGAGATGTGCAAAATCTCTCAATTACTTCTTCACCAAGAAGACATCTGCTTACCTTCTATGCTTGTGAGAAAGGGACAATCTTGCTTAGATGGGAGGATACCACTTCATGTCCTCAAGGACACCTGTGGCAGAGTAGAGCTAAGGGACCTCTCCTGGCTGCCTGCCAATTCTGTAAACAAGACACACAAGATAAAGAGGGGGTTGCTGGAGCTTCTGGACAGTCAGGGTCACTTGCACTCATGCAAGAGGAAAGAAAAAGCCTCTGAACTATAAGAAAGGACTGGTCTTACCCTCACTATTCTGCATCAGTGAAGAAATATCAGACAGATTCCCCCAGTTTAACACCCTTCCTGCCACCTCTGCCCCACTCATGGATAAACCAGAGTGGGATATCAGGGGGAAAATCTGCCACTCCAATAATACCAACTTTATCAAATAAACAAATCAATACAAAAAAATAAAACCAGTAGTCCACCCTCACTGATGAATTAGTGAAAAATCACCTGCAACCCCCAAAGCCTTTATGAGTTGACATCCACAAAGGGACTTTCAAGACTCCAAGCAATGGAACCTATCCAGGATTATCTGTTCCTGCTGACAAACATAGACTTCATACTTTGGAGGACAAAGACACTCAACAAGACTCATGAGAATATGGATAAACACATCAACCTGGTCATGAAAACAGGGCAGGAAGTGAAAGCTGACCTGGTCATCCTAAGAAAGAACCAAACTGAAATTCTAAGAAGAAATAACTATCTCCTGTCATTTCCAAACACAATAGTTTGGAATAATAGCAGATTTGACTAGGCATAGAAAAGAATCTCAGAGCTTGTGGTGAAGTAGGGTTCAAGCGATTAAATAACAGCCCACCGACTTAATTTTAACAAAGGAGAAGTTTATTAGGCAAGGCTCTGCCTGCTGGCAACCGCTTGCAGGAAGAGAGTTTCAAGCAAGAGGGCCCCGAGCCACCGCTTAGAGCTTCCTTAAGTAGTCCTAGCTTACATCTTGGTTAGCTAAAGTTAGAGTTGGACATTTTCCAGAGTTCTTATCGCAATATTCTGCAGACATCAGCAAGCTAGCGAGGTTACAGGCTGTTGTAGTGGGTGAGGATACAATTTATCTTGCAATGTTTACAGAGGAGAAACCTTCAAAGAAAAGCCTCCAGGAAGGGAGTAAAGCATTTCAAGGTTGAAGTCATTTCTTTCATCTCCCTCCTGCCCTTACAATCCCAGGGGCAGAGGTTGCTTTTCCCTTTTACATTCCCCCCTTTTCAGTTGTGCTGAGAGTCAAATCATTGACTATTCAGACAACGGGGTGTAGTGGGATCTGAGAACCATTATTATATATTTGTAAACAACTGTTAGAGTTATTAAATTTACCACATACTCCTCCTTCTTCCGCCAGCAGGTAGTCCAAAGCTAGGAGGTTTTGATAAATAGCTGCATGCATTTGGGCTTGCTGCTGAGTAGCAAGCTCAAAAGCCATGGCTGTTTGATTAGTTATAATTTCTAAAACAGTTTGTAACCTGACAATGCGATTTAGCATATATATAGAGGTGTGTAGCATTTCCGACTCCCATCTTGCACCCATGTGACTGGACCATGAGTATTTACAATTCTCTGGGGTGGCCATTCATTATTTTTCCAAACCTGGGTCTCTCCTATATTAGGAACTTGATCAAGGGATCGAGCACCTCGGGTTTTGAGGCTTTCATAAAGGGGGATGCCTAGTTCATCCCCCTTTGGGTTAGGCACAAGGAAAAATCCTGGCTGGATTATTCCTATGGTACATGTGTTTTTTCATAATGCTGGGAGCTGGGCATATGCAACCTTTTTGTATGTCCAAAATAGCCCTTTAGTACATTGAGAAGACCTAGTTGCATAAGCAGATGCCCAATACCAAACAGGCCTTGTTGGCCACCAGAACAAACTTCTGACCGGGATGAATAACAATGGAAAATTCTTACGTCTGACCAGATAGTTTCTATACACGTACACGCTGGGTGTGTGAAGGGAGCGATAAACACCAAACTTAGGCAAAAATACATAAAAGCCCAAGAACATTACCTATTATAAGAAAGAATGGGAATGTTAGTGAAACCCTTTTCTAACATGCTCAAAGGGAACAACTCTGTTAATTCCACAGTGAATAAG
>NW_006953734.1:0-8194 GCF_000164805.1 Carlito syrichta
TCCCCTTTATGAAAGCCTCAAAGCCGAGGTGCTCAATCCCTCGATCAAGTTCCTAATATAGGAGGGACCCAGGTTTGGAAAAATAATAAATGGTCACCCCAGAGAATTATAAATACTCATGGTCCAGTCACATGGGTGCAAGATGGGAGTCGGAAATGCTACACACCTCTCTATATATGCTAAATCGCATTGTCAGGTTACAAACTGTTTTAGAAATTATAACTAATCAAACAGCCATGGCTTTTGAGCTTGCTACTCTGCAGCAAGCCCAAATGCACGCAGCTATTTATCAAAACCTCCCAGCTTTGGACTACCTGCTGGCGGAAGAAGGAGGAGTATGTGGTAAATTTAATAACTCTAACAGTTATTTACAAATATATAATAATGGTTCTCAGATCCCACTACACCCCCTTGTCTGAATAGTCAATGATTTGACTCTCAGCACAACTGAAAAGGGGGGAATGTAAAAGGGAAAAGCAACCTCTGCCCCTGGGATTGTAAGGGCGGGAGGGAGATGAAAGAAATGACTTCAACCTTGAAATGCTTTACTCCCTTCCTGGAGGCTTTTCTTTGAAGTTTTCTCCTCTGTAAACATTGCAAGATAAATTGTATCCTCACCCACTACAACAGCCTGTAACCTCGCTAGCTTGCTGATGTCTGCAGAATATTGCGATAAGAACTCTGGAAAATGTCCAACTCTAACTTTAGCTAACCAAGATGTAAGCTAGGACTACTTAAGGAAGCTCTAAGCGGTGGCTCGGGGCCCTCTTGCTTGAAACTCTCTTCCTGCAAGCAGTTGCCAGCAGGCAGAGCCTTGCCTAATAAACTTCTCCTTTGTTAAAATTAAGTCGGTGGGCTGTTATTTAATCGCTTGAACCCTACTTCACCACAAGCTCTGAGATTCTTTTCTATGCCTAGTCAAATCTGCTATTATTCCAAACTATTGTGTTTGGAAATGACAGGAGATAGTTATTTCTTCTTAGAATTTCAGTTTGGTTCTTTCTTAGGATGACCAGGTCAGCTTTCACTTCCTGCCCTGTTTTCATGACCAGGTTGATGTGTTTATCCATATTCTCATGAGTCTTGTTGAGTGTCTTTGTCCTCCAAAGTATGAAGTCTATGTTTGTCAGCAGGAACAGATAATCCTGGATAGGTTCCATTGCTTGGAGTCTTGAAAGTCCCTTTGTGGATGTCAACTCATAAAGGCTTTGGGGGTTGCAGGTGATTTTTCACTAATTCATCAGTGAGGGTGGACTACTGGTTTTATTTTTTTGTATTGATTTGTTTATTTGATAAAGTTGGTATTATTGGAGTGGCAGATTTTCCCCCTGATATCCCACTCTGGTTTATCCATGAGTGGGGCAGAGGTGGCAGGAAGGGTGTTAAACTGGGGGAATCTGTCTGATATTTCTTCACTGATGCAGAATAGTGAGGGTAAGACCAGTCCTTTCTTATAGTTCAGAGGCTTTTTCTTTCCTCTTGCATGAGTGCAAGTGACCCTGACTGTCCAGAAACCCCCTCTTTATCTTGTGTGTCTTGTTTACAGAATTGGCAGGCAGCCAGGAGAGGTCCCTTAGCTCTACTCTGCCACAGGTGTCCTTGAGGACATGAAGTGGTATCCTCCCATCTAAGCAAGATTGTCCCTTTCTCACAAGCATAGAAGGTAAGCAGATGTCTTCTTGGTGAAGAAGTAATTGAGAGATTTTGCACATCTCTGTGTGACGTTTTATTTGGTGGAGGAAAATGTAAACCCATAAAAATCTGTACAGGAGCCGGGCTCGGTGGCTCATCCTATAATCCTGTGCCTTTGGGAGGCTGAGGTGAGTGGATTGCCTGAGCCCACGGGTTCAAGACCCTCCTGGGCAGCAAGACCTCATCTCTACAATAAATCAAAAAATCAGCTGGGCATGGTAGCGCATGCCTATAATTCCGGCTACTTGGAAGGTTGAGGCGGAAGAATCGCCGGAGCCCAGCAGGTCAAGGCTGTGGTGGCCGGGAGCGGCCACTGCACTCCAGTCTGGGTGACAGAGGGAGATTCCAACTCAAAAAAAAAAATCTGTACAGGAGAGAGCACTACATGATCTCAGGGACCCCTCTTGCATTTCCTAGGTTAGAAATGAAACCCACATCTATAATTTTTGGATATGGTAACTAAAGTCTTCCTCATTAAATTATAGACCCTGCCAATAACTGCCTTGGCCTGTTTCATAGAGTGAGATGTATCTCTGTACACATGGGTTTGACTTGGTCCTGTGCAACTTGTACCCAACTCTGAATGAGTGTCATGACCCTAGACCTGGGAAGCTCTATCATAAAAAATTAAGATGGTGGGAAAGACAAAAAAGAAAAAAAAAAAAAGCTCCTGCAAAGGTAACAGGACCACGTTTAGACTCCTTTGTCTAGACAAACAACCTGACCTTGCTTGTCTCACTAAACCATTGAGAGAAGGCTGGATATTTTAGAAAATCCACATGTTAGCTTGTGCCATGACATATGTATCCCATAATGAAGGCAAATAGGTAAATACAAAAGAATTTCATAGTTATTAACTTCTTTCATGCCAATTTTCAGTCAACATCCACCAAAACCAACTCCAAGCAGCCAGTAAATTGCTTTTTGCAACTATAGATTGAAATTCAATTTTATAGAATTTATCTCCACAGAAGCATACATGCCCAATATAATAGCTCTGTTTTTGCAAGAATTAGCAATTTATTTGTATTGTTGTGTATGTCTATATTGTAATATCAAATTCATCTTCTTTTTAAATTTATTTACTTCCTGCTAAACATTTGGATTTTTTTCTGTCATTTACTGGCCAGTCTATCGTCTATCTATCTGAATTGCAACCAAATTCGACACTGTAAGATTGTTAAAATGGTAAATTACATAGGATCACCAGGGTGACATATTTGTGCTCTTAATAAAGTACATGTGGACCCCAAATCCCTACACCTCCCAAGGTATCCTGGTGACTTCCCTCCATTTGCCATGTGTGGTTGGTGTGGATAAGAGTCATCTAGTCCTCTTCAGAAAGAGACATGTAGCCTGTGCTGTTGGGAGGGCTGTCAGTGGATCACCTCACACTGTTAGCACTAAAGAGTTAGTCTCAGCTGCACAGAGTGGTATCACTCAAGGTTTTCACTTCTCTGGGCAGTTCATATCCAGTGGCTGATAGAAGTGAGGATAAACAGATCAGGCCTTGCCAAAATGCAGAGAAAAGGGGGCACTTCTACAATGTTTGTGGGAGTGCAAATTAGTTCAATCTCTATGGAAAACAGTGTGATGTATTCCAAAAGAAATAGAAATTTACCTTCCATATGACTCCCCCTTCTAGGGGAGAAACTACAATCATTCTTCAAAAAAAGATACCTGTGCACACACATTATTGTAGCACTATTCACAACAGGAAAGACATGGAACCAACCGTGCTGCCCATTGAGAGTGGACTGGATACAAATGTGGCACATATACATGGTGAAATATCATGCAACCATAAAGAAGGACAAATTATGGACTTCACAGCAACTTGGATGGATTTAGAGTCTATCATACTCAGTGATCTACCACAGAAACAAAGAAATGAGTATGACATGTCCTCATTCACAAGTGGTTCCCGGACATCTAGTATAATACTATAAGAAAGAGATTGGGAGTAGCAAGACACTGCCAGGGGAGGAGGGGCACATAATATCAATAAGGATGCCTGATTCTAGTCCAGGTGAAGTGAGGTTCGATGGGAGGTCCAAACTTCACATGTATGAAAAACACTTATGTACCCAATCATGACTGATACCCCAAATCTTTAAACTAAAATAAAAAATCAGGTCAGTTGACAGTGCAGAAAAGTTATAACCCTATTTGAGACCACTAATTAAGAAACATGTCAGCCGGGCTCGGTGGCTCAGCCTGTAATCCCAGCACTTTGGGAGGCTGAGGCGAGTGGATTGCCTGAGTCCCGCGGGTTCGAGAACCATCTGGGCAACTTAGTGAGACCTCATCTCTACAATAAAATCAAAAATTAGCTGGGTGTGGTAACATTTTTCTGCCATATAAAGTTTTGAACTACTGATAGTCATTTCATACAGATGAAGCTGGAAAAATTATACTCAGGTAAATAAAGCAAACACAAATGCCCAGATATTACATGACTATATTTATAAGAGATAACCTCAGAAGATAAATTCATAAAGGCAAAAATTGGAAGGATTATCTTCACAGTCTGTCATAATTGAGGTGACAGGGATGACATGGGGAAAGGGAAATAAAAAAACTTCTTGAAAAATAATCTGAAGACACTGACTGAACAAAGGCAAAAAGGTTTGCTAACTCCTCAGTGGTATGAAGTAATCTATTGGGTGCATATGAGGTCAATAAAAATCACTCCATATTTTCTTGTTGTAAAATAAAGAAAATATATCTATTTGTCTCCTTGCTGGTCTTATCATGAGATTGCTTATTATAACCTCTAATAACTTCCAGCCATTCCCATCACCCCTTTGAGCTCCAGCACCAGAGGAGCTGAGTAGGACACGAACAGATTATTAAGATAACACATCCTGAGAAGTGTGCATGCATGAGACTGCAGAGGCTACAGGAAGCACTGAAGCGTCCACATCTAAAGCTTTATCTCTCCAGGTGCAGCTTGAACTGCAAGGTAAACTGAGGCAACACCTGAGACAGGAAGAATGGTTTGGCATCAGAGGTGATAATTCAGTGGAAGATGGTAATTTTTTAGTTATATTTGTGACAGTAAAGAAAAAGCAAAACATAATTTAAGATCAACATGAAGGAATAACTGGCAAAAGTTAAAGCGTGATTATGCTTTGGAGTCAGGAAAAGAAAATCATCTAAGATGGACACAAGATGACTGGTTGAGTATTTAGGTGGATTTTCATCCCCCATCTGAAAAACGGACCCTGTAGTCATAACTTCCTGACCAAATGTATAAAACTTATATAGTGATTTGCTCTGAGGAGGGAAAATACTTTTGGGGGTATTCATGCACGCAGAAGATAACACAATGTTTTAAAAATTATACGCACATTTGTGTTATATGAAGTTTCAAAATAAACGTACTTGTGTAACATCAATGACCCCAAGTACTGCTAAAACATTTTTAATAGTAGCAGTGATAACTGCATCTTTATTTGATTATAAATGAGGTTGGCATAAATGCCCTGGAGGGAAGTCAACTCTGATCCTTAGAGGCATATGGGGGAGACTGGTTGCCAATCCTTCCTGAGTAACCAGTTACATTGGAAAAAGATCATCTGTACAACCAGAGGTCCTGACAGAACTTTTCAGAGACATCCTTTGTTATGTGGCCCTGAGACCACCAGGGATGCTGTTGGGCTGGTTCTGAAAGGACGGCAGAGATAGGTTGGTCCAGATGAAACCATGCAGGATCCCCCAGGGCACTGTGCATACTGATTCATCACTTCTGGGAGATGCCTGTGGGCCTGTGAACATCTTATTGGTGTCTCAGGGATGCTTAGACCAGTGCATTTGTGTTATATGACATTTCAAAATAAACATGTACTTGTGTAACACCAATGACTACAAGTACTGCTAAAACATTATTAATAGAAACAGTGATGGCTGAATCTTGATTTTATAACAAATACGACTGTCATAAGTGGCCTGGGGAGAAATCAATTCTAATCATCAGAGACATATAGGAGAGACTGGTCAGCAATCTTCCTTGAGTGTAGTTGCATCCATTGCATCTAAGTGTAGTTATCTTCCCTCCTTTCTCAAGGTGTCTTTTCCCAGTTACATGTGTGGAGAATTGAAGACAATGAGAGAGAAAGAATGATTTTCTGCTAAAATAATTTTTCCTGGTTGGGTTCGGTGGTTCAGCCTGTAGTCCCAGCACTTTGGGAGCCAAGGTGAGTAAATTGCCTGAGCTCTCAGGTTCGAGACCTGCCCGGGCAACTTGATGAGCCCTCATCTCTACAATAAATCAAAAATTAGCTGGGAGTGGTAGCGCATGCCTGTAGTTCCAGCTACTTGGAAGGCTGAGGCGGAAGGATTGCCAGAGCCCAGCAGGTCAAGGATGCAGTGGCCGGAAGCGGCCAATGCACTCCAGTCTGAGTGACAGAGTGAGACTCCAACTCAAAAAAAATAAATAAAATAAAATAAAATAAAAAAATTAAAATAAAATAATTTTTCCCCAGGAAATTCTAATGATCAAATATTGCAGCAAAATCCCTGAGATAAGACCCTGGGAGAAAGAGCTCTGTGGCATACTTACCTGGGTTTCATGTTTTTCTTATCTGGTGTCACATGATCATCGAGCTGCTGCTGGGTGGGAGGAAGTGGTCACGGGGGGACACTCATGACAAAACTTTCCCTGCTGGTAACCTGGTATTGGGTGAATTGTGACTTCAGCTTCATTATTTCCTTTTCTACCAAACTATTTCTAAAATCCAGATAGTGACTCTCACTGTCTAGGGTCCTTGGTTAGATGGTCACTCTGTTTTGCACTGGAAGAATTACTGTTGATCATTATAACGGTGAAGTCTGGAGTCAGCATCCCTCAGTGAGAACAAACAAACAAACAAATTATCAGGGTAGAGCGTGTGAGACCCTCAGGGCAATGAAACACATCCTGGACTTTTAGTTCTGTCAATATGTCCTACGTGAGCGTTTGTGGTGTACTATCTAGTTACTGTTTCTCCATAGACAGCAGCAGCATGGTGTTCTTATGTGAGTGCAGGCCAACTCTCCGTCCCTTGACAGCGCCCTCTCAAGGACACTCTGTTGTTAGCCTTGATAATCTGAGGGTTAGTCAGATTCATGGATTCATCCACTATGTTTCCAAAGTAAGCCCTTGTTAATAAAACTGTTTAAGTCTGGTCATCTCCCCAAACTACCTGCCAACAATATTTGACTGGAGGGAACAATCTCTCCAGGGTAACTGAAGGTGAGTGAGAAGAATGTTTGTGCACAGCTGAAAAGGTAATAATGAGTTACACAGCAGGGGTGAGAAAGTCTGGGATCCTGGAGCCCTTTCTTGTTCCTTCAATTCACGTGTGTTCACCACCAATTTCCCCAATTCTATATAAGTGTCCTCAGCATTTAGACACAACCAGCTCTTTGAGTCTATCTCATTCTAATGACACCTGGATTTTTCCAGGGAGGTATGGATGATCTTTCCTATTCCTAGGAGTGGAGCACCCACAAGATGAGCTAAATGCACCTACCTATTTAAGGAGGTCTCTCCTTTAACCCCTCATTGTATATCATCAATTATAAATAAGGGGGTGGAGAAGATTCAAAGGAGAGCACTCCAACTCTCATGGTAAAATGTGGACATATGGGAAGAAAAAGCCAGGATTCTAGGCCTGTCCAACTAATAGCTCTCAGCATGTCACTGTCCTTTGTTGATCTGGTGTGACAACTCCAGAATAAACTTACAGTGGGAGAAATGATCACAGTGATCAAATGATGGAGAGGCTGCATGTCTGGAATTCAGGTTTGGCCAAAGTAAAATAAGTGATAGGTTGTAGGGGAGGTTTCTTGGGTGTGATGAGGTCGCTTGTCTCTGAGGAGGGAGCAGAGGACAAGAAGATGGGCAGGCTAGTGGTCTTCCAGTGCCTCCTGCTGGACATCCCAGACCTGAGAGAATCTGGTCTCAGGGCAGTAGAAGACACTGTGGGCCTACCCAGCTGGAAACCAGTCACCTGCCCCAGTTGAGTGCCTAGTGCTCAGCCATCCCTAGGGCAAACCTGTTTCATCTTTGCCTTGGGAAGACTCAGGGCAGGTTCTGCTCATCTTTAAGAAGAGAGGACTCAGGGCTAAGGGTGAGATAACCATTGGGGGAGAGGACTAATTTGCACAAAAGTCCCCTCAATACCCTCCTGTGGGGGCAATAGATACAAGTGATTGGGGAAAATCCCTGATGCAGCTTGAAATCATCAGAAATCAGAGCTCATGGGAAGCTTCATCACAGCTGGATCCCTATTCCTTCTCACCCTCTTGGCACTCTGCTCACATCATGGCTTCGGAAGGCAGACATGATCATGGATGACACCTGGAGTTGATTTTCCCTTTTTTATTGAAAGAATAATGTGGGCAATGTTTCTTATCTCACCTATCCATGCCTCTCCTTCTCTGTTCCATAGTTCTGGATGCATTCTGGGTTGACTCAGAAAGCCTTGGTGTCAGTGTCTGCGGGACAGAAGATCAT
>NW_006953735.1:0-6424 GCF_000164805.1 Carlito syrichta
CACCTCAGCCTCCCAAAGACACGGGATTACAGGCTGAGCCACCGAGCCTGGCTTGTAACACATTATTGTATTAAATTAATAATGTAAAAATGTAATTTTTTGTTGTGAATAAATTCTTATATTACATATAAAATTTAGTTTTGCACCCCACTTCATTATGAACTGACTGAAGCCAGTTTTTACATGAGAAGAAAAATATTGTTTTCTTTGCCTATATTACCCACAAAACAAGTTCAAAAAATTAAAACAGATGCTCTATTTTAATAATAATACAACTGTGTGGCATTCATAACCCAGTCACAATATACAATGCTGGAGAACAGATTAATAAATAAAAAGTAAGATAGAATGAAGAAAAATCCACCTTAAGTGTTTATAAGGAAAATATTAGCAGAGGCACCAATTCATACCACAGAGGCTTTATAAAGGTTAAGAATCTAGTTTCATTTACAGCACAGTCAGAAAGATGGTTGGGGAGGGTATGTTTACCAAAAAGAAGGTACTGCATGGCACAGTTAGACTCTGGAATCTGCAACAGCCACACTAGTCTGCCCTACTCCCATCTGGAGGGTCGGGGGGGGGGAGAGAACATCAGAGTCACCAGAAGAGTTGAAGGAGTGACCAGTGAATTTGTAATCACTAGATACCTAATAGTGGGATTGCTGAATCAAACAGTAGATCTACTTTTAGTTCTCTGAGTAATCTCCATACCACTTTCCATAGAGGTTGTACTAATTTACACTTCCACCAACAGTATATAAGTGTTCCATTTTCTCTGCATTGGCGCCAGCATATATTGAACTTTGAATAGAAACCAGAGCGAATTAGGGACTGCAAAGGATTGTTAGCACAGTCTCCCTTGACAGGAGAGACTGGATGAGGACATCCTCAGAGAAAGGAAGCAGAGCCATGTGGGGAAAAAAATGAAAAAGAAAGAATATGTGTTTGTGTTATTTTACACTCCCTTCCAGAGCATCAATATCTCATATGTTTCTCCCTTGGGAAATAACAGAAGATTCTATCTCTGCTAAATAAAAATGCACATAGCTCCCTTTGAAGGTTTGCCTGTTACCATCTATAAGGAGGGGAGATTCCTAATGGCTGCACTTTTCAAGAAATTTTTAAATTATTTTTCTTGCTTTATTTTTTTTCTTGTAACAGAAATGAATAACATTTCTTTTGTACACAGAGTAATTTTTTCATGCTCTAAGAGAGAAAGTTACCGGATGAATAATTTATGTCTATAGTAAGTAATCTTCTTATGTATTGGTAGGGTGACTTTGTACTTCAGAATAGATAGAATAATTTCTTTCTGACATTATTTTATGATTGATCTCTATGTTACAGTGGAAATGGATATCAACAATTTTATCAAGAGTACACTGACTTTAAAATGTAATCATTTAGCTGGGCTTGGTGGTTCAGCCTGTAATCCTGCACTTTGGGAGGCTGAGTTGAGTGGATTGCCTGAGCCCGCGGGTTCAAGACCCGCCTGGGCAACTTGGCGAGACCTCATCTCTACAATAAATAAAAAATTAGCTGGGCGTAGTAGTGCGTGCCTGTAGTTCCAGCTACTTGGAAGGCTGAGGCAGAAGGATCGCCGGAGCCCAGCAGGTTGAGGCTGCGGTGGCCGGGAGCGGCCACTGCACTCCAGTCTGGGCGACAGAGTGAGATGCCAACTCAAAAAAGAAAAGTATATAAATTCAAGTGTGTTCCTATTGGGAATAAGGAGAATAAAGTTCACAGAGGATTCCTGGGTTTTACATGTCAATGTCACATACCAAGCTGTTAAATTATTCACCATTTAAAATTAGGATAAGTGCACAATAACTACACTTTTTGCAATGTAAAAAAAAAAAATATTCACCATGATGGATACAAATGTGTTATGTCCAGTTATTTTGACTTCCCGCAGGCCAGCAAGTGTTCTCTGGCTCTACAAAAGCTGGAAACATGCGGAGGGGAGGGGGGGCCCTGCACCTGCGCTAACAGGAAACCGGAACCCACATGCCTGTGCAAACGGAGGAACCGGAGACTCAGTGAAACTGACAACTAGAAAGCCGGCCTGCAGCCAACGCAGACCTCGGACCCAGGATCCCTACGTTGTATCATGGAAAGTGAACTCAGACTCCTGAGCCAACGATCATGGCGCCCTGACCCGAGTGCAGCCTTAGACAGTGGACCTGGGCCCCTCGCGCCGCCAGCAAGCGGGCTCCCCGCACCACCATGGAACACAGGGCCTAGCTCTCTGCGTCCTCCAGACCGAGAAGCCAGAACCCCAGCGCCAAAGCCTGTGAAGCCAGCGACACCCCCTCCCCGCCCCTCCATCTCCGTGTGCGCATGGGCGCACGCACCCGCAGTCAGAAGAGCTGGCGCCCCTACCGAGCTTGACAACCACGGGGCCGGCCCTGCGTTCGGTGTGGACCAGGAGCCAGCGCTTTGCACGACAGCGGACGTCAGCTGACCTCAGAGACCGGCTCCCCATGATGCCGCTGAGCACCCCTCCCCGCCCCAACGATCACAGAGTCCGGGCACCAGTGCAGCCGACAACTGCGCCGACCACTGCGCAGCCCGCACGCCCGTCGACTGCGAAGCCAGGCTCTCCGAGCTAAAGACCCCACCCACGTAGCTGACTGCCGCGGTGCCGGCATTGCACCCTGCACTTCAGCCAACCGCCCAGCCTGGCTTACTGAGCAGCCGCGCAACCGCGCCACCTGAGCCGCCATCGACCGCGAAGCCAGGCCCCGCGAGCCTCTGCAGACAGACGAGCTTGAGCCCACGCAGAGATGACGGCGGGACCGCAGAGCGGGTACTCCCCACCGCCACGGTCCGCAGAACCTGACACCCGGCGCTGCCGCCGACCCCGAAGCCGGGCCCGCCGCGCGGAAGACCGCAAGGCCTCTCAGTGCAGCCGCTGACCGCGGAGCCGGGCCCCCGGTGCCGCTGACGACCGCCAGGCCCCCCGAGTCTCCTAGACAGAGGAGCTTGAGCCCACGCGTAGACGCCGGCTGGACCGCGGAGCGGGTACTCCCCACTGCCACGGTCCGCAGAACCTGGCACCCCGCGCTGCCGCCGACCGCGAAGATGGGCCTGCCAGTCCGACGACGTCAGAGCCGGGGCCCAGCGCAGCTGACGGCCGCGGGGAGGAGCTCCGTGTGCCGCCGCCCACTGCGAAGCCATGCCCTCTCGCGCCATTGCAGATGGAGGAGCTGGAGGCCCCGCGGAGATGACGAGAGGGGAGCCGGCCCTGCGCGCCGCCGCGGACCCGGGAGCCGGGTGCTCAGCACTGCCACGGGCTGCAGAGCCTGACTCTCCGCGCCGCTGCCGAACAAAGCCGGGCAGCCCGCGCCGACGACCGCGGGGCCTGGCTCCCTGTGCCGCCCCCCACCGTGGGCCTGCCTTCCCCGCGCCCACGACCGCGGAGCCGAGGTTCCAACGCTGCTTTCGATGGCAGACCAGGGTTCCTCGCGCGGCCGCTGACCCGTGTTCCCTGCACCACCACAGATCACAGAGCTCGCCTCTCTGCTCCGCCACAGACGTAGGAGCCGGGGCCTCTGCGCCAAAGGCCGCAGATGGAGGAGCGAGGGACCCTGTGCCGCCGCCGGCTGCGAAGCCAGGCCACCCACGCCTCCACAGACAGAGGAGCTGGAAACCTCAAATAGATGACCGCCAAGGACCCCGGAGCCAGGTGTTCCCCACCGCTGCGGATCCTAGAGCCTAGCCCCCTCTCCGCCGCCGCCCACCGTGGAGCCGGGTCCCCCACGCTGGCGACCACATAGCCGGGGCCCAACACAGTCCATGACTGCGGAGCTCGGTCCGCCGCCACTGACCGCGAAGCCAGGCACCCGCGCCTCTGCAGACAGAAGAGACGGAGCCTCCGCGTAGATGACGGCCGCAGCCATCGGAGGGGCGAGATCCCCGCTCTGCCGCCCAACGCGGAGCCGGGTCCCACCCGGGACCGCAGAGCAGGGGCCCAACACAGCAACGACCACGGAGCTGGGCACTGCGAGCCACCGCTGACCGTGAAGCCCGGATCCCCGAGTTTCTGCAGACAGAGAAGCTGGACCCCCGCTGTGGATGACTGCCGCAGACCACGGAGTCGGATGCTCCCCACCGCCGCAGCCCTTAGTGCCTGGCTCCCTGCTCGCCGGCCGCGACTGCGGAGGAGGTCCGCCCCCCCCCACCCGCCGTGGACGACCTCACAGCCCGGACCCCAGCGCAGCAGCGGCCGCGGAGCCGGGTCCGACTGGCCGCCAGCACCCACCACAGATGAAGGCGGAGCTGGGCCTTGGCACCAAGGGTCGTGGAGCCGTGTCCTCAGCAGAGCCTATGACCATGGAATTGGGTCCCCGTGCTGCAGCTGACCGCGCAGTCGGCCCCCCGCGCCGCAGGCCCTGCAGTGTTGGTGCCCTGAGAGCACAGGAGGGAATATCAGTGAGGCGGCTCCGTACACGGTGAGTTAGAAGCTCTCGTTTGCTTGAATTTTCTCACCTGCTTTTCGGCATTTGCTACAAGTGAAATTGCTGGATTTGATGGTATGTTATGCATAATTGTTTAGGGAAGCACTGTAGGTTTTTCCATAGAAGAGTCACCATTTTACATTATCTGTGCTTTTTTTATTGTAAAGATATGGGGTACAATTCAGGGTTAGGTATGTAAACATTGATCATGCAGGTACCCTTGTTGACATGTACCTCTCCCTCCCCTAGCAGTTTCCCTCAACTGCCAATCCCACACCCCTTCCCCTGACAGCTTCCCGCTAGTATATTATTAAAAACATTTTAGACAAATTAAATATACTCATGTTGCAAAATCAGAAGTAAGATACACTTATAAAATTCATACATTTTACTATGCTTATTGCTTAACAAGATGTAACTATGTCCCAAAGTAAAATATTTTAAATTGTGCTTCCTAAGAAGTAATAAATTATACTTAAATTTGACTACGCATATGCCATGTGCATAATAATGTCAGGAATTAATACAATATAAGATAGAATTTATTTTTATGCATTTAATTAGTTCTGGGCATGAGTTTGACCTGGCTTGAGTTTTATTTGTTTTGTTTACCTTTTGAGAAATACTGTGGTTTAATCTCGTGTCATATACAGGAAAAGACTGATAGGTGCAATAGTGAAAGTGATTTCCTGAAAATTAGTAGACATTTCAAGCTGAAGATTAATTTTTAAATTATACTGGAAATAACTAGAAAACTAAGGTACTGAAAATGTATAGGAAAATGTGTTTTATTTATTTAGTTTATTTTTATTATAAAGATGTAGAGTACAATTCAGGGTTAGGTATACAAACCCTGATTATGCAGGTACCCTTGTTGATGAGGTATGCCCCTCCCTCCCCTAGCATTTTCCCTCAACTGCCAATCCCACCCCCTCCCCTGTTTCCCACTTCTGCCAATCACTTTCTTATAGTATTGTGACTGTTCTAGGTCTGCTTTTGAGTGAGGACATATGGTACCCTTTTCTTTTTGTTTCTGTGATCGATCACTGAGTATGATCTCCTCTAAATTAGAAAATACATGGTTAATACAGTAGCATTCAATTATAGCATTCAATTATATTAACACTTTTTCTGCAAAGTTGATAACTACCCTAGTGAAAAGAAAGACATTTTTGTCTTTAAAATACATTGTCTCTTAAATTTATCCATTAAAAACTTATTGGGCATCTACTCTATACAAAGCCTCAACAAAAACCTTATACAACTTTCAGATTTGTAAGGGAGATGGTTGTCCAAAGGGGGAAAAAATTACCAAGCACAACTGTGATTAGTGTCACAAAAGCCACAATAAATTGAACTACAGGTGTGCGCTACTACGCCCAGCTAATTTTTGATTTACTGTAGAGGAGAGGTCTCACCAAGTTGCCTGGGTGGGTCTTGAACCTGTGGATTCAGGTAGTCCACTCATCTTGGCCTCCCAAAGTGCTGGGATTACAGGTTGAGCCACCGAGCCCAGCCTATAGTGTTACTCCAATAAATATATTTTGACTTCTTTTTCTTAATCTTAGATTTCAGACTAAGTTGAATTATGATGGTCTGGAAGTTCATGGTGGGCCGAATATTCTCTCACCCCTTGTGGGATCTTACAATGGCACACAGGTGCCCCAGTTTTTATTCAGTAGCAGTAATTTTATATACCTTCTCTTTACAACAGACAACAGCTATTCCAATAACGGGTTCAGGATCCATTATGAAAGTAAGTAAAAGACATTTTTTACATCTGTATTGTTTGCCCTAAATTTGGTATTATCATTGCATTACTAAGAAAACTAGTAGCTTTATTTATTTACTTTAACTCAGTGCTTTCTTTGATCTATAAGAATGATAATGGTTTATAAGTTATGTGCCTCAGTAAATTCTGCAGTAGGTATCCCAATAATATCTACCTAATATCATTATAAAAG
>NW_006953736.1:0-820 GCF_000164805.1 Carlito syrichta
GACATAAAACAGACCCATAATTTTGTAGAGCTTCAGTATGTTAGTATACATAGATGTATATGTTCATAGCTAGATATCTCCCTCCATTTCCCCTCCCTCTCTCTCTTGCTGTCTTCCTGTGTCCTCCTCTCTCTTTCACCTCCTTCTAGGAAAATAAAAAACAAAAAAAAATTTACAAATTGAGCTAAGAAGTACTTATCTATATAAAAGAATTAAATTAGATCTCTGTTCAAATCTCACATACTGCCTTACCACCAGCAGCATTAAGGACATGCATTTTATATAGAATACTTTAAAATTATTGATAAAAACAGAGTTTTTTTTTAAAAAAATATTGACTAGGCATACGAACGATCCCATAAACAAGTCAGAAAAACATAACTATAAAAGAAAAGATCGATGAACCTTATTCTGTAATATTAGGAACTTGTCTTCCTTTATTGACACCTTCAAAAAAGTGAAAGAGCATTTACAAACCAAGATATGATATTCTGAGTCAGAAACCCTATACATAGTATAAGCAAAAACTCATGCAAATTATTCTAAAATATTTTAAGAATCCAAGAAAAATGAGTTAATGATATAAGGCCTCACAAAGAAAACAGATACAATGACTAAAAATGCAATTAATGGTCAGGTTAATGTATAGAAAGGTAAAAATTAGGTGTTATTTTTACCTCTTCAATCAGTAAATGTTAAAATACCTGGCAATATCCCGTGTTCCAGAACATGTGGAACATAGGATTTTTTAATGTATTGTCTGTAGATTGTGTATTGGTACTACCAATTTTTTTAAAATCTGCTGTCTTACGAAGCTGTA
>NW_006953737.1:0-765 GCF_000164805.1 Carlito syrichta
GGAAAAATAAGCATGATAAATCACATACTGGCATTTAAAGTTTCTATCCAGAAGTGATAATGCAATTTTTTTTTTTTTGAGTTGGAGTCTCACTCCATTGCCCAGGCTGGAGTGCAGTGGCATGCTCACAGCCACCCCAGCATCAACCTGCTGGGCTCAGATGATCCTTTCACCTCAGTTGTACAAGTAGCTGGAACTACAGGTGTGCACTACCAATTCCGGCTAATTTTTTTATTTAGTGTAGAGATGAGGTCTTGCCAAGTTGCCCGGGCTGATCTTGAGTCCATGGACTCAGGTAATCCCCTCACCTTGACCACCCAAAGTGCTGGGATTACAGGATTGAGCCACCATGCCTAGCTGTGACATTGCTTTTAATGTTTACAGTTTATTGGCCAAAGCAAGTTACGTGGTCAGGGCTAACTTCAAAGTAGGACATGGATATCCAACCAAACTTGAAAGATCTCAATGTAATGGATTCATATCTAGATGCTGTTACTGAGAACATAGAGTAATTTAATATTTGAAGGCATGAGTCCTCAAGTCAAAGTGCCTATGTTTGGAATAAGGGCCCTTATTCACCAGTGATGATTGGTAAGTAACAACCTCTGTGTCTCAACTTCTAACTAAAGAGTGACAAAGGCTCAGTGGCTCAGCCTGTAATCCTGCACCTTTGGGAGACTGAGGTGAGTGGATTGCCTGAGCTTGCGGGTTCAAGACCCGCCTGGGCGGTGAGACCTCATCTCTACTATAAATCAAAAAATCAGC
>NW_006953738.1:0-6097 GCF_000164805.1 Carlito syrichta
AAATCTAGCTCTACAATAGGATACCGTGATATGAAAGTTTGTTCATGCAAAACTCACATTGAAACATAATCCCAAATGTGACAGCATTCAGAAATGGGGTCTTTAGGAGGTCCAGGTCCTCAAGTTTCAATATCAGCTATGCTCACGAGTAAAGGCATATCTAACAAGTTGGGATGGGTAAGAAGGGCCCAGTTCTTTCTTACAGTTGTATATTTTCTTTTGGGGTTTACAACTTTGCTGTGCCTCCGTACCTAAAGTGTAAATGGAATGATGTCACCCCACCATTTCCTGTGTTTTTCCCAGGATGCTATCCCATCTTACATGATTTTGTGCTGTTACTTCTTAGTTCTTCCGTTTTGCTCTGCTTTTCCTATTTCTCATATGATTCTCCCAGATCGAAACAGTTTCCTTTTTACAGTGAATTCACATACCTAGAAGTTTTGCAATGTGTTATTTACTTTTTGTGGGCATATGCCTTCTTTGTGTTGAAGAATATTAAGTATGCAGGTAATTTTTAAATTATTTTCTGTAATTCATGCATTTCCATGATCTCTAACAGATTCCTTTTTTATTGATTGTTTCTAACTTAGATATATTCCCCTTATGAATCTCTGCCACCCATTCCATATCTGATGTCCCATAAGGACACTTGGATTACCATTCTGTCATCATTGCTGCATGGAATAGCCCCTTTCTCTTTCTAAACATCATAAGAAGATACACAATAGTGACATCACTGGGGAACCTGACACTAAACACCCAAGAGCAGCCCCTTCACTAGATTCAGCACAAAAAATGATTGAAGAGAGATTTCTTTCTGAAGAGATGCCAGACCCACCCTGCTTCTACTCACACACTTGCCCAAATTTTAAGGCTGACTATGTTTTACATTAGCCGGTGAAGCTCCTTAGTCATTGGTTTTGGACACACCACACTGCAACATGCCACAGACTAGAGGCTGTCCCTGCTCCACCACAGAGTGGGAAGACCATTTCAATGCCCATGCTGGTATGATTAAAAGTGTGCAAGGTCTGTCTACAGCCAATATTTGGAAACAAAGTGTTCTAAAGTCAGGGAAATGCTGTGAAGTCGCTCGAGCATCAAGCAGATGTCACTATGGTCACTGAGGAAACCCAAGGTGATCCATTGCCAGTTTGGAGATCTAGTTTTAAAAATCTCCACTCTGTCTTCCAGGGACTCCTCTCTGACTCTTTTGTCTGGCTTGCCTCAAGGGTCATTGCCATATGCCCTCACTGTCTGCTGGAGAGCCCTGCATGGCAAAGAACTGAGGGTGGCTTGAAGCCAGAATTGGTGAGAATTTTCATCTTCATCTCAAACAGGTAACATTACCTTCACAGACTGGTTAAATGCCAAATACCATTCATATCACAAAATATTCCCTTTTTTGAAAAACTGGATTTAACTATGTTCAAACTCTTGAAAACAGAAAGCACAAAAAGTACAACAATGCATTTTTATTTTGCCACTTAATCCAAATGCTATCATGGAGTGATTACAACAATATTTACATTGCTGGAAAATACGTATTTCCCACATGTAGAGTACAAGATGTACTGTATTTGGTACAGTGATACACGTAGAGAAAGCTGTCATGAAATATACAATGCATCCATTCATGAAAAACAATATTTAACTACTGAAAATTTATTAGCTACAACCCCTCAAACACACTCATGTCCGCACACTAGTACATGGTATCATTGCCACTAGTTCAGCATGTTTGTAGCCAAAACTAAGAACTGGAAAATGTGTAATTAAAAGAATTTAGAAATAAATAAATTCAATTCAGGAGATTGCCTTTGTTAAATGAAATGAAGAAATGTCATTATGTAGCTAGGAGATGTGGCAAAAGCTTGGCAGGTAATGCTATGTCTGTATGTTTTCTTGTCTGTATTTCCTATTTCTAAATATGGAAAAAATGAACACAGGCACTAGTAGCAATCTGAGACTCATGAATAAAAGGATGCAGAGAATCTGGGACCAGAGGTGTATTTGAAATCAGAAGGTGCAGAATGAGAACGGATCCTCTACAGGGATGAACATATGACTGGATGTATTCCTGCAGTCAGGGTTCCCTTTCAGCAGCCTGATAAGGAGGTTCTCCTATTCCAATTCCTTTCATATGCGGAGAGATGCAGTGTCTGAGGAAGTTTCCAGGCACAAGCAAGGATGAGAAGGAGTCAGGTCAAGCCAGTAATGGCATGCAACTCTTCCCTCACTCTCTCACTGGGAAGGTGGCCATTCTCCCATCTCCTGTCCTCCAAAGTCTTCTGCCTCAAGTCCGCACTTTTGGAGCAGGTCAGCTGGGTGGCAGGCTCTGGAGAGAGGGGTCGCAGAGAGTGGACAAAGGCAGGTGAGACACTTAGCTCCGAAATTCCAGGTCGGGAGACAAGCCTGGAATGGTAGGTGTGTTTGGAGCGAGTGGGAAAGGCCCGTGAAAGAAGGGAAGGTCAGGGAGCAACCAAGAGGGACCTGGAGCTTAGAAAAGAGCAGCTGCCTGCTATGACTCCCAGAACAGACTCTCCTGGCCAATGGAAGTTTCAGCATCTCCTAGGTAAAGTTGGGTCTCAGAGATACCCTGCTGAGTCCTTGAATGCCAGATTTCTCTTCTGGGGGTCCCTGTTATTTGCGTGAAAAGGGGTTGTGGGGTTTGAAGATGTGCCATACTTCTCTTATGGGGGGTGCTCATCTACAAAAATTGCCCCCTCCTACTCTGCCCGGGCAGTCTAGAGAAGCGATCTAAGTCCAGTACCACCACACGTCGGGCTGCTCCTGGACTCCCAGGCACGTGCACAAACACACACACATCCCTGCGCATGGTCCTTCTCCGAAGACTCAACCAAAAACACATGACAACAAAGAATTTCCCATCAGAAACCGTTTTATTAAGAGGGTCAAACCACGAAAAAAAAAAAGTCCCTACACAGCCTCTGAAGGCACTAGGTCTCCCTGGGCATTTGAGCAAACGCACAGGGGTGATTGTCCAGCAATGTGTCACAGAAATCTATAAAAGCGCTTCAGCGAAACCAATCTGTGGGCTTCCAGGCGCCGCGGGATTGTCACAAAGTCAGCACGACCAGCTGGCAACTGCACGAAGGATTCGCCGCCAAAGAGACTGGCAGAGTCGGGTATTGGCCGCCGGGGTCTCAGGGAGGTCGATGGCGGGCAGCGCCTCGGTGATCAGAGGTGCCAGGCTCCAACCATGTGTTCCCGGAGTGCGAGGAGCCGGGCTAGGGAGGGCTCTGGGATTGGCATCCGTCGGGCTCCCGATGAGCGGCTCCAGTTTCTGCCTCTCTTCCTGTAATGACCTGCGTGTCGTCGGATCTGAGGTTGAGAGCTCTGCGGCTGAGGCCTCCCCGTCTAGCCTAGAGGGGTCAAAGCCCGGCGGCCAGGGCCCACAATCCTCGGGGTTCAGACCTGTCAGCTTCTGGGGTCCTGGTTCCAAGGCTGAGGAATTCCTGGCGCCCTGCACGTCGCGGGGAGAGCGCCGCAACATCGCCATCTCGTGGCTGCTCCACCTTTTGCAAGAAGGAATAACTGGGCTTATGAAGATTCCTGTCGCCATTGGGGGCTTTTTATACTCCTGGTGCAGAAAAGGTAAGCTGGAATGGAGAAGGAGTCTGCTGGGTGGGGATGGGCAATTCCGGAGCTAATTGCATCAGAGGACCCTCCCCAGATGCAATCAGATGGAGCCCATGCAATCATCTCAGAGGAAACTGTCCAAAGACGTATGATCCTGATGCGAGATGACATCCGCATTGGAACCAAAGCTTAGGCGCCAAGGGGGAAGATGTGGGGGAAAGTACTTTGGAGAACAAGGATCTGCCTGAAGCGGAGGAAATCCTCAATCCTTCTTCGAGCTCTGCTGCAGAGACTGAAAGGCAAGTCCCCAGGAGGTGGAATGCTTGGAGAAGAAGTCAGAGGGATACCTCAGAGGGATGTGCCTTGTGGTGGAACAGAGGGCAGTGCTTAGGAGACCTTCACTGTCTTCCTGGGGATTTCTGCAGCCCAGTGGCTCAGTGTCAAAATCTTCATTTTCCGGAGCTTTCTGAGTCATAACAAGAAGCCAAAGTCAAGACTCCAGTGGCTGAGCTTCAGAGCTCTTCTGCGCCTTTCTAGAAGAGTGACCCTCAGTGATTTGTCAAATTTTTGAACGGTAAAAAAAAAACAAAAAAACCTGCTATGTTATGAAAACCAATGGGTGCTTAAGTTGGACCAGTCGGCTTCACGGACACAATTCCATAGTGGAAGTTCATTTCTAGACCGTTCCTGGCAGAAAGAAATGTGCTCCATGATGACTCTCATCATGATCCTCAATCTGATGGTAGTTGAAGCACAGCAATTCATGAGAACGGAGTCAAAAATTTGTGCAAGACACTTTGTAGAAGTGGACATCACTCCATATCACATTAATTGGATACAATGGTAGGTAACACATCTCTGTGAAATATTGTAAAGACCTCATCATATCTCCAGAAAGGAAAGTCAGCACACACAGGTCATTTTGAATACAGACTTCTCCAGGATCCTTGTGGTTGCTCATTTGAAGATGAGAAAATCAGAGTGTGAGCATGATGCATCCCCTTTCCCATCACTGGAAGTGTGTTTGGAATTGAGGGAAACCACAAGCTGATAAAAACGAGAAAATTTTAAAAAATAGAACCAAAGTAAGACAATGACAGAATGAGTAGATACTGAAGAAGAAAATGAGAAATGGCATGTTTTGGAATGTTTATGGGGAAAATGTGGAAGCCTTATCTCTGAGCGAAAGATAGCAAAAGGGTGAAGACTGTGGCATGATATCTAGGTGGTTGGAAGGGTGGGGCAGGCATAAATAGGTTTGAACCCAGTGACAGCTAGAAAGCCCTGAGGGGGCAATGTACAGCTTGCCTGTGTTATAAGAGGCACAAGCAAGAAATCGCTCTATATTCAGAAATAGCCATGGATCCTGCTGGGATTCCAGACCAAACACAAGAGCTCCTCTGCCACTGGAAGTCTCCGTGGCAACATGCGAGGAGGGACTCTGGCTGTCTTCTGCCCACCACAAGAGGAAAGTCTTTTCCTAGCTCCATGCTACAATGACCAAAATACATGCAAGGATGAGAGATCTGCCTTCCCTTTAGCCCTCCACCACAAGCATCTATGAGGGGCAAACCCCCAAAACTGGAATTATCTTTTTGAGGGTGGGCACCTTGTAGTACAGGCTTTCCCCACTAGGTAAGTGCTCTAGGAGCACAACAAAATCAATGTACCAGCTAGTGTTGTGAGAAGCTGTGTTTTGCTTCGGTGAATTTTTTTTTTTGAGATTCTTTGAACATCTATCTCCTTTCATAATGTGTAATTTGTACAAACATCCTGTCCATATTGATCTGAGTGTCAGTAGTGTTTGTTCACATATGACATGTCCAAGGCCCCAGCTTTCCTATTCACCAGATCTCGCCCCAAGTGGCTTTTGTGTCTGTTTCCCTGGGAAAAAAAAAAATTCTGAAAGGACATGTTTTGCCAATGTTGGAGGGATGAAACAAAAAATGGCAGATGCAAAATAAAAGATATCAAAATTGAACAGCTCAAAAACTATTTTTGAGCAGTGGAAGAAGCATTCTGGTGGATGAATTGCATCAAAATGAGAGTACTTTGAAAGTGACTCAAGTTTAAGCATGTAAGAAAAAATGCACAGTTTTTATAAATATATTCCAGTTTGGGGAGGATTTCCTCTTGTAAATCCAAGGCATTCAAGCTGGACACAGTGGCTCAGGCCTGAATTTCCAGGTATTTGAGAGGACAAGGTGGGAGGATCACTTGAGACCAGGAGTTTAAGACCAGTCTTTTAACTTACTTTTAACTTTCTTGAGACTTGCTTTACAGCTGAACCTGAACCACAATGGAAGATGATCTGATTCACCCTCTATTGGTTGCTTCCACTTACTTTATTCCTTTCCTTCCCTCGTAGTGATATTCTTTGTAACTTGCAAATAAACCACAGTTGGCCCTTGAACAACACAGGTTTGAACTCTGTGGGTCCACTTATGAGCACATTGTTTTCAATAAAAGTTATACCAAGTGTGCCTGTATATTG
>NW_006953739.1:0-3882 GCF_000164805.1 Carlito syrichta
CTGAGTCCATCCTCTGAAAGATGCCCTTGATCGATATACTCTGATGGATACTCTCTGATAATGGCCTCTGACAGATATCCTTTGATGGGTATCCTCTGAGGTTAGTTTCTTATAAATACCTTCTGATGGATGCCCTCTGATAGATGCCCTCGGGAAGCTTCCCTCTGATAGATGGCCTCTGATGAATGCCCTCTGATGGATACTCTGAAATGACTGCTGTCTGACAGATATCCTTTGATTGGTGTCCTCTGTGGATAGCTTCTGATAGATGCCTTCTGCTAGATACCTCTGATGGATGTCCTCTGATGAATGCCTTCTGATAGATGTTCTCTAAAGGATGCCCTCAGATGGGTACTTTCTGATGAATATTCCCTTATGAATGCCTTCTGTGAAGTATTCTCTATGGATGTACTGTGAGGATAGCTTCTGATAGATGCCTCTTATGAATGCCCTCTTTTCTATACCCTCTGATCAATACCTTTGGATAGATCCTCTTTAATTGATGTCCTCTGATATATACCCTCTGGTTGATGCCCTCTGATGGATGTTCTCTGATGGATGTTCTCTGATGGATGCCCTCTGATGGGTGCACTCTGATGGATGTCTTCTTATAGAAAACCTCTGACTTCGTCTCATGGATGTCCTCTGGTAGATACCTGCTTGTGGATACACGATGACAGATGCTCTCCTATCAGTACCCTCAGATTGATGTCTTTTGATCTATACCCTCTAGTCAATACCTTCTTATAGATGCCCTCTGATCTATACGCTCTGATATATGTCCCCTGACTGATGCCATGTGATATCTCTTGTCTGATCAACACCCTCTGATGGATGCCCTCTGATCATTGCCCTCTGGTGGATATCTCTGATGAATACCCTCTGTTAAATATCTTCTGATAGATGTTCTCTGATGGAAGTCTTCTGAAAAACACCCTCTGATGGATGTCCTCTGATGGATACCCTCCAATGAATGCCCTCTGATGGATGGCCTGTGATGAATATCCTCAGACAAATACCTGCTTATGGATGGCCTCTTAATGCTGCTATCTGATATATGCCCTCTGTTAGATGTCATCTAATGTATGCCTTCTGATAGATACCTGCTTATGGATGCCCTCCTATATTCTTTGATGGAAGTCTTCTGATGAACACCTCTAATGGATGCCCTCAGAAGGATGCCCTCTGATGATTATCCTCTGATGGTTACCTGATGGGTATCCTCTGATAGATGCCCTTTGACAGCTGCAGTATAATAGATATCCTCTGATGAATGTCTTCTGATAAATATCATTTGATGTGCATCCTCTGAGGATACCTTCTGATAGATGCCCTCTGATGGATTTCCTTTGTGGATGCCCTCAGGAAGCTGCCGTCTGATAGATGTCCTCTGATGAATGCCCTCTGATGAATACTCTCTGATGAATGCTCTCTGACAGATATCCTTTGATTGGTGTCCTCTGTGCATAGCTTCTGATAGATGCCCTCTAATGGATGTTCTCTGATGGATGCCCTCTGATAGATGTTCTCTAAAGGATGCCCTCAGATGGATACTTTCTGACTAATATTCCCTTATGAATGCCTTCTGTGAGGTATTCTCTGATGAATGTCCTCTGAGGATAGCTTCTGATGCCCGCTTATAGATGCCTTCTGAAGGATACCCTCTGATGGATACTGACTGATACCTTCTGATATATGCCCTCTAATGGATATCCTCTGATGGATGTTCACTGAAGGATGTCCTCTGATAGGTGCTCATGGATGGATGTCCTGTGATGGATGACTTCTGATATATGTCCTCTGATAGATGCCCTCTGTTGGGTGGCCTCTGATGAATGTTCTCTGGAGGATGTCATTTTATAGAGACCACCTGATGGATACCCTCTGATTGATGCCCACTGATGAAGGTTCTCTGATGCATGCCCCCTGATGGATGCCCCCTGATGGATGTCCTCTGAAAGATACCCCCATTATGGATGCCCTCTGATGGATTTCCTCTGATGGATACCTGATGGATATCCTCTGATAGATGCCCTCTGAAGGCTACAGTATGATAGATGTCCTCTGATCAATATACTGTGATGGATACCCTCTTATATGTGTCCTCTGATAGATGTCCACTGATGAATACCCTCTGATGAATGTCCTCAGATGGTTTTCCCTAGTGGATGCCCTTTGATGTATACTCTCTGAGCAGTACCCTCCAATAGCTGCTCTTTCATCTATACCCTCTGATCAATACCTTTGGATAGATGTTCGCTAATTGATGTCATCTGATGGATGTTCTCTGATGGATGCCCTCTGTTGGGTGCACTCTGATGGATGTCTTCTGATAGATAACCTCTGACAGACTTCCTCTGATGGATGTTCTCTGGTAGATACCTGCTTGTGAATACACTATGACAGATGCCCTCTTATCAGTATCCTCTGATGCCTTTCGATCTATACCCTCTGATCAATACCTTCTTATAGATGCCCACTAATTGAGGCCCTCTGATCTATACCCACTAATAGATGCCCCTGACTGGTGCCCTTTGATCTCTCCCTTCTGATCAACAACCTCTGATGAATGCCTTGTGATCAGTGCTCTCTGATGGATACTCACTGATGGATACTCTCTGATGAATAATCTTTGTTCAGTATCTTCTGATAGATGTTCTCTGATGGAAGCCTTCTAATAAACACCCTCTGATGGATGTCCTCTGATGAATATCCCTGATGGATGCCCTCTGATGAATGTCCTGTGATGAATGTCCTCAGACAAATACCTGCTTATGGATGTCCTCTTATGGCTGCTATCTGATACATGCCCTCGGTTAGATGATACTTTTAGTTCACCTGGTCAGAGGTATCTGTAAACTGATGATAACCACTATGAGAACCTCTTGTAATTGCAGAAGTCTGATGTGACTTGTATTCATTTATAATTCTAATAGTTTTTTTCTTTCTTAAAATGCATATACTTTTTTGCACCCTCTCTCTCTATATATATATTTAAACCAAATCAATGGCTTTTATTTAGAGAGTTGTATTTCCAAACACCCTTCTGTTGAGTGCCCTTTTTTTCTACCCAGAAAAATGAATCATTAAACAAATCAGGATTGGTGAGAGGTGCCCATGTCTTTCAGGAGATAATCATTGTAAAATGGGAGGCAGAAGGGAATAAAAACTGCAGGAGTGGTTCTCAGACAAACCAGTTTTAGGAAGAAACACAGTGGAACTGATCATCTACAAAATGATTTCCTTAAAACTTTGAAACTGCATACCCTTGGCAAATCTTCAAAGGCTCTCAAGAGTATGCAGACCCTGTTTAAAGATATCTAAAGTGGGATTCCTTTCAAAATTGAGAAAAATGCACGGAAAGTTTTTATGTCCTTATTGGAAAAATGGGACAGAAAAATCATGCAAGAAAGCATTCACTTCTCTAGGCTCCTTTATCTTCAAGTCCTTATGGTAAAATTGCTTGCCATAACCATGCACACAATTGGCAAAGAGGCTTCATCATGGGGGACACTCCTACTTGCCGGAGACCAGCTCCAGGAGAGAGTCAGGGTCTGAGGCGGGAGAATCAGGAACGGTGAAGAAAAACGACAGGAGTCAACTTCTTGGGTAGAGTTCAGGACTCTGCCAATTTTTATTCAATTTTCACATGCTTATATAGTGCCCCCTATACCCACAAAAATACACCCTATGTTATAAATCATGTTTTCTTTTCATTTATGGGGAAGTTGACCTTTACAGTTATCATCTTGTTCCTTCCTGCTACTGGCGATGTTACTTATGCCTTAACCAACAGACAGGAACAAAGCAACAGCTGCCAGAAATTAGCAATTACGAACTTTAGTCAAACATTTCCCTTACTTCTGCTGGTCCACTTCCTCT
>NW_006953740.1:0-2436 GCF_000164805.1 Carlito syrichta
AAGAATTTTATTCTTTTTTGAAACTGAATAATATTTTATTGGATGTACATACAATGACAGCTCTGATGGTGATTTGAGAAAAAGAGTTCCAAAATTGCTTTGACAGGTGGACCAGGCACTGGTGTTGGTACATAGCTTCCCAAGGGGAGTACTTTGAAGGTGACTATAAGATATTCAGCAATGAGGTATGTAGCATTTTTTCTAGAATAAGTTTGTTTGTAAACTTGATTGTCAGATCACATCTTTTGAAGTTAGGAGCTATAATGTCTATTGCTTTGCTCTTCTTTCCCAAGATTGCTTTGTCTTCTTTGCATTGTTTATGGTTTCATGTGAATCTTTGGATTTTTTTTCTATTTCTGTTAAAAACAACATTGACATTTTGATGAGAGAAGCACAAGATCTGAAAATAGATTTGGACAGCATGGGCATTTTAACAATAGTAAATCTTGCAACCTATAAACAGAAGATGTCTTTTATTTATTTGTGGCTTCCTTAATTTATTTCATCAATATTTTGCAGATTCCAGTGTGCAGGTTGTCCACTTTCTTGGTTACTTTTATTCCTAACTATTTTATTCTTTCTGATGCTTTTAAAAATGAGATTGTTTCAAATATCTTGTTCATGTAGTTAATTGTTAGTATAGAGAAAGACACCCTAACTTTTAAGCTCAAATTTTGAGAATTTTTTTCTATAAGCCTACCTAATATTTAACAATTCTATTTATCCATGAGATAATTTTATTTAAATGGAAAATTTTTATCTGAAATGACCAGAAATATGCAAAATTATAAAGTAGGGCATTGGCACCTACCCTCTATCACCTATTTTGGCAGATTGACAGAGACAAGGAAAGAGAAAGAGAAACAGACACAAACACATACACACTCTCATCCTTCAAATGTGGAGAAAGTGTCATCACTATAATGTGATTACCTTTTTGTCATTCTGCATCCTCAGCCATCAACATCATTGTCATAATGCAAGAATGATATTTTATTATCAAAATAAACATAAATGATGAAAAGCTGTGCTTCTTTTTTTCCTAAAATTATTATAAAGATGTGGGGTACAGTTTAGGGTTAGGTATATAAACATTGATCACTCAAGTACCCTTGTTGTTGAGGTATTCCCCTCTATCCCCTAGCAGTTTCCCTCAACTGCCAATACCCCACCCTCCCTCCCCTGACAGTTTTCCACTACTGCCAATCGCTTTCTTATAGCATTATAATTATTCAAGGTCATCTTATGAGTGAGAACATATGGAACTCAGCTCTTTGTTTCTGTGATAAATCACTGAGTATGATCGAATCCAAATCCATCCAAGTTGCTACAAAGTCAATATATTTGTCCTTCTTTATGGCTGCATAATATTCCATTGTATATATGTATCACATTTTTAAAAATTTAATCCAGCTTCGATGGGCAACACGGTTGGTTCCATGTTTTTGCTATTGTGAATAGAGTTGCAAGAAACATACGTGTGCAGGTATATTTTTCATAGAATAATTTGAGTTCCTCCTGGTATATTCCCAGTAGGGGAATTGCTGGGTCATATGGAAGGTCAATTTCTAGTTCTTTCAGAAATTGCCACACTGTCATCCAAGGAGGTTGTACTAGTCTGCATTACCACCAGCAGTGTAGAAGCGTTCCTTTTTCTCCACATCCTTGCCAGCATCTGTTGTTTTTTAATGATGGCCATTCTTACAGGAGTTAGGTGGTGTCTCTATGTGGCTTTGATTTGCATTTCTCTGCTGATGAGTGAGGCTGAGTACTTTTTCATGTGTCTGCTGGCTGTCCATATATCTTCTTTTGAGAAGTGTCTATTCATGTCTTTTGCCCACTTTTTGAAGGGGCTGGTTTTTTTCATATTTTTTTTTTCTTTTTGCTTTCGGCATATTTGGGTTCCTTGTAGATTCTAGATGTTAGGCCTTTGTCAGATATACAGTTGGCAAATATTTTGTTCCCATTCTGTGTACTATCTCCCTGCTCTCTTGATGGCTTCATTTGCTTTTCAGAAGCTCATTAATTTGATGAGGTCCCACTTGTCTATCTGATTTCTTAAGATATTGGCCTTTAGGGTTCTTAATAAGAATTGGTTCCCAGTTCCAAGTTCCATAAGGGTGTCTCCTGTGCTTTCTAAGAATTTACAGTTTGAGGTTTTATGTATAGGTCTTTGATCCATTAAGAGTTAATTTTTGTGTATGGTGATAGGTAGGGTCAGCCAGTTTCCCAGCACCAGGTACTGAATAGGTTTTCCTCTCCCCAGTGGTTGTTGTTGGAGGCTTTGTCAAAGATGAGTTGGTTGAGGAATTGAGGCTTTTCTTCTGGAATCTGTATACTGTTCCATTGGTCTATGTGTCTGTTCTTATACCAATACCAAGCTGTTTTGATTACTGTAGCCGTATAGTAAAGTTTGAAGTCTGGAAGTGTGATACC
>NW_006953741.1:0-705 GCF_000164805.1 Carlito syrichta
ATTCTGATACTCAAGTAGATCATCTGAGTTCGTGGGTTTTTCGTATTTGTGTATTCTTTTTTCTTTTACACTCTCCCTCTTTTTTAAAAAGCAGGATTTATTGAGGACAAAAACCTCCCACAGTGGGAGAGGACCCGAAGGATTTAACAAACTCTCTCTCTCTCTTTTTTTTTTTTTTTAATTTGAGTTGGAGTCTCACTCAGTCACCCAGACTGGAGTGCAGTGGCCGCTGGGCTCTGGCGATCCTTCCGCCCCAGCCTTCCAAGTAGCTGGAACTACAGGCGCGCGCTACCACGCCCGGCTAATTTTTGATTCTATTGTAAAGATGAGGTCTCGCCAAGTTGCCCCGGCAGGTCTCGAACCCGCGGGCTCAGGCAATTCACTCACCTCGGCCTCCCAAAGCGCGGGATTACAGGCTAAGACACCGAACCTGGTCAAACCCGCTCCTTTTATCCAGGAGCATTGGGGGGCTTATTTCTTTTTTATATATTTATTTATTTATTCATAGATTTATTCCTTTTTAGTTTTTACTCGTCTTTCAGGGGGCTTGTTTCTTTGGTACTTGGGTGTGGCAATGGCCAGTTTGTCCAACATGTCACTGGTGGATGTGGATTGCCCCCGCAGGGCAAAAAAACGTGGACTCCCCTTGAAACTACTCACAGGGTTACGTTGAAGTGTTTTTTCTGCCTCCTCAGACTGGGATGG
>NW_006953742.1:0-771 GCF_000164805.1 Carlito syrichta
GGAGTATGTTTTTTGCATGTCAAATCACAATTGCAATAAAACATGGTACGAACTATGTTACTCATCAAAGGTGGAAAGGATAAAATAAATGTAGCATATACTCTGTAGAATAGTATGTAGTTATAAAAAAGGACAGATAGAAGGATTTTGCAGAACGTTTGATGGATATGAGGTAGGTCAGTTTCACAGATTTATCACAGAAACAAAGAACAGAGTTCCATATGTTCTCACTCATGAGCTGAACTTGATCACTCATATTGCTGTAAGCAAGTGATTGTCAGTCGTGGAAAACTGTTTAGGGGGAGGGGTGAGATTGGCAGTCGTGGGATACTGCTGAGGAAGGGAGGGGCATACCTCATCAACCAGGGACCCTGCATAATTAATGTTTGTATTTCTAAACCTGAATTGTATCACACATTTTTTAAAAATTAAAATAAATAAATAAATGAAAGCTGTAAAACATGCGACTGACTTTATTTGTTTAATCTATTTTTCATTTTTTTACTTTATTAATTGTTTTAATTAAGGTTAAGGCCTAGAAATGTTCATTATTTAGGAATTGATTTTTTAATAATCATAGAATACTCCAATGATAACATCTTTTCCCTTTAATACGTTGGAATACATGGTATTATTCTACATTCAAAACTGATAACTACAGTGTTTCTCACATAAATTCTGAATGTTTTATTCTGCCTATATTGAAACTTGTTAAGATTCCAGATCTATATCATTCTTAGAAAACTGAAACTTAAGATTCAGTGTACCTAA
>NW_006953743.1:0-756 GCF_000164805.1 Carlito syrichta
AACATAATTCCATGACATAGAGTCACCTATTCTATAATACTTTCCATGAATAAAATAAATTCAGTTTCTAGTATAAGTAGAAAAATCTTACACTAATTGTAACTAAAGAACTGGTTTAAAAGAATGCAGTCCAGCCCAAAGTGGACACTGGCTCTTAGGAATGTGGCGAAGTCCAAAGTTCGCACTGGGCCATTTCTGGTAAATCTAGATAATCATCTATACCATCTAAAGCTGGAAACAGCTCTCTAAATGTATATACTAATTCTATGAATATACTTTAAACTCTTATAAAGAAGCTCGTATCATGTATAAGGCTCCCAAATGTGACCTGAGTTTGAACTGTGTTAAGTTACAAGCTGCAACCTCAGTCTGTGAGAAATGGGAACAATTGATCCCTAGAGTCAGCCATACTTGTCTAATTCTCAGAACTTCATGCTTAGATCATCAATTCCCTGCTAGTGGGTCATGCCAAACAACAAAGAAAGGAGGAGAGAATAGGCCTTCAGCTCCTGAACACAACCTGGTGCTCTCATGGTCCGCAGACCACCTGGATCCCTAATGCTCAGGTGGGCCTCCACGGCCGGCTCCCAAAATCTGCCCCTTTTTTTATTTTTTAGGATGAACCCATGGAACTCGGTGTTGAGCTGAGAAATTCTTTTCTTCAGCACCTTGACAATAATTGGAATCAGGCATAGCAAAAAAAGATCACTGCTCCGAAATTCCCACATTAATGACATAGAAATCAATGACTTTTGG
>NW_006953744.1:0-784 GCF_000164805.1 Carlito syrichta
TCCACTCCTCTCCCAGTCCCTCTGTCTCTTCCTCCTGATCCCCTTACTTATACACTCACAGGTAGGGGTATCAGATCTTGGCTTCTAAAAATCATTCTCCAATAAAAGGAAGTAGGTCTTCTTGGACAAAATGGTTACTTCTGAGGTTGTAAGAAGAAATGCACAATATGATCTTAGAGCATTTTGTGCCAAAAATTAAGGAAAAGCTCAAATGAAATAAAAAGCCCACACTGATGGGGATATGTTAAAAGGACATAGGGGTGAACTAAAAGAGCTACAACTGGCCAAAGATGAAACAATTTTATCAATGAAATGAAATAACTATAACTCAAAGCATGAAAATAGCATTTTATCTCTATGGTCTTCCTTCAAAAATACCTAAGTTAATCTAATCATGAAAAAAAATCAAGCAGATCAAAATTGTGTGACATTTCATAAAATATCTAACAAGCATTCCTCAAACTGTCAATACCATCAAAAACAACGAAAAACTGTTATAGTCAATATGAACCTTAGGTGACATGATAACCAAATGTAATGTAGAATCCTAGTAGGAATAACAGAACAAAGAGATTATTTAGTGAAAACTAAGGCTATCTGAATAAATTATGGACTTTAGGTAATAATATATCAATACTGCTTCATTAATTGTACAAATCTACTATACCAATGTAAGGTGTTAATAATAGGAGAAACTGAATTTGGAATATATGAAAATTCTCTGTGATATCTTGTAATTTTTCTGTAAATCTTATCTAAAATTAAAAAAGTGGGCGGGGGATTT
>NW_006953745.1:0-530 GCF_000164805.1 Carlito syrichta
CTTACAGTATCCCTCCACTGCCATTCTCACCCTTCCCCCTAAAGAGTTTTCCACAACAACCCATCACTTTTTTACAGCACTCTAGGTGATCAAGTTCAGCTCATGAATGAGAACATATGGAACTCTCTTCTTTGTTTCTGTGATAAATCACTGAATATGACCTACCTCATATCCATCAAACGTTCTGCAAAATCCTTATATCTGTCCTTTTTTATGGCTGCATAATATTCCACTGTGTATATATCAAATTTACTTTATCCATTCCAGCTTTGATGGGCAAAATGGTTGGTGTCATGTTTTTTGGAATTGTGATTAGAGCTGCAGAACACATACTTGTACACGTATCTTTTCAATAAAATGACTTGAGTTCCTGCAGGTATTTTCTCTACAGAGGAACTACTGGGTCACATGGTAGGTCAATATCTTGCTCCTATAGAACCACCACAATCTTTTCCATAGGTATTGCTCTACTTTTCAGTCTGCATGCAGTGTAGAAGCACTTATTTTTTCCCAAATACTTTGTCAGCCTC